>NW_027280210.1:82500-168488 GCF_046629955.1 Centroberyx affinis | reverse complement strand
CTTACTAACTGGACCAATGTTATTAGGAATACCTGAAAGAGAGAGAGAAAGAGAGAGAGAGACAGAGAAAGAGACAAATTTACATCAAGGAATAAACATGACTGATATACATACAGCTCAGCTACATTTTATAGAGCAGTGGTTCTCAATGTGGGGTCCGGGGACCACCAGGGGTCCTTGAGGGGCTTCCTGGGGATCCCCAGCAAACTGATGAATTATTAAACTTCAGCATTATTTCATTTACAGGAAGTGAACACAATTAGAGAATGTAGAAGAATGACTATTTTGACTGTTATCTCTCCACCTACAATACAGATAGTCATGCAATTCTGGACAAAATCATATCTCACAATAAAAATATTCTCAGATTTGGGTCCGAAAATCTCATCAAATGGGGGACCGTGGCCCTAATGTGGACTAAATAAGCGTCCTTGATGTGAAAAAGGTTGTGAATCACTGGTATAGAGGATGTTTGAGGTTACAATATGAAGTGTCTTGTTGGTCCCGCCCTCCTTCCCCCTCAGTCGGTCAAGTTCCCGCCCCGACACCTGTCACTCATCTTGATGAACTGTCTACCTTGATACAGCATTTAGTATGAGGCTGAGCTAACCAGCCACCACAGACAGTTATTCATTGTTATTTTAACGTCAAAAAGTTGCATGTTGTAGCTTTGAGAATCTTTTCAACACATCAGTCTTTGAAAACATGTGTTGCCACTGACTCACAGATCACACACCCGCGCCCCCACACACACACACACACACACACACACACACCCCAAATATCAAATCGCATCATGGATGGCAAACTCTGCCTCTGAGGCCGAGGGAGGACATGTCTTATCCTGCTCGCTGCCTGTCTGTCCCCGGTACCAGACAGCCACTGAGCAGATAATACAGTCTGTCTCATCCCCATGGTGACCAGATCTCTCCCACACCGGGACGCTGGCTGGCTGCGGATCTGAGGGGGATTGAGCCGTTCGCGGGCTCCTCGCACTAATCATTTTACCATCTGAACCCCGGGCCGGCGGGGCACCTTTGGCCCGGGGTAATTAGGACGTTCGGAATGCACGGGACCCGTTTCGCGAGATGTTGTTAGCGAGCGATTTGCCCGTTTTTTTTCTCCGTCTGAATCGGTGTTTTTACGTTTTCCTCAAAGCAGCGCGAATACGGCCGCCGGGGATGTATTTTTGGACGGCCTTCATTTTTTTTTTTTTTTTAGAGGAACGCTTCGCTTTAAGGACGTCGACGCCAGCTCCGGCTTTGCTAATCGTCCGTTTGAACCGGAGCCTTCCCACCCCGTCGCCGCCGCCACCCCCCCTCCCTCCCTCCATCCCTCCATCCCTCCCGCCCTCCTTCCTTCCCTCCCTCCGCCGAGGAAGTCTGCCCACGAAAAAGCAAACAAACCCCCTCGCCACGGGAAAGGAGGGGAAGCATGCCGGGCACTGGGAGGAATGAAAACAAGCAAGAGAGAGAGAGAAGAAGAAGAAACGAAAAAGTGGCGCTTTCTTCCTCTGTAGCTCACATCTCTCTCTCTCTCTCTCTCTCTCTCTCTCTCTCTCTCTCTCTCTCTCCATCCGCTCGCCACCACACCTAAGGCTGAGGAGATACAGAGGCATCTGTGCAGGATTTGGTGTTGGTCCTTTCATCAAACGGAGCCGTCGCGACGTCCCTCCAAAGCACTCAGGGGGAAAACAGGAGGATTTCCTGAGTGTGTGCATATTTCTGTGTGTGTGTGTGTGTGCGTGTGTGTGTGTGGACTTTGATCAACCTCCCGTCATTTATTCACTCCGCCTCTGATCTCCGCCTGGCAGCCGCGGCTAGGAGGCCGACGCGTGTGACCCGTCTCCGGGAGCCGCGGGGCGGTGGGAGCGGCGCTGACATATGGAGGCGGAGCGTAATGGATGTCAAACCTCCGGGGGGGGGGGGGGGGGCTGGTGGGCGCACGCCAAACCAGGAGACGGGAAGGACGAGGCAAGGGCAGTCACAATCACAATCACCTTAATCACCGAGTACAGTTTGTTGGTACAGACACATATTGAGTTTCACAGGCTTAGGGTTA
This sequence comes from Centroberyx affinis, assembly GCF_046629955.1. NCBI lineage: Eukaryota > Metazoa > Chordata > Actinopteri > Beryciformes > Berycidae > Centroberyx > Centroberyx affinis. Next base: position 166,427 of record NW_027280210.1, on the reverse strand, counting down.
GAACAACAGGTCCTCACATACAATGCAACTATGGACAGTACAGACATATCACCCAACACGTATACCTGTATATACCTATAGGGTTTTTATATGGGTTTTTGAAGGCTGATACCAATATTTGTTGGATTGAAGCTGCCTGTATCTGATATTTTGAGCTAATATCTTTAAATTTGACCATTTTCATATCAACAAATGTTTCGCATTCAGTGATTTTCGCCAGAATTTGATTCTCGCCACGGTGGGAAAAAACCTCTGAAATGGCATTCAGACCATGGGACAGTAAAAACTCCACTGGAACTAGGGCTGAACGATTTTGAAAAAATATCTAATTGCGATTATTTTGACTGATATTGCAACTGCGATATGATTTGCAATGTTAGAGGGAATGATCATTTTTACATCATTATTCTCATTTTCATTGAAAAACGTATTAAAATGATTATGGTGTGATTTTTGCGGGGATCTGTACCAAACAAAGATGTTTTCTTAAGTCTGTAGAATATGATGTGTAGGCCAGGACATCTCTGCAGCACCACAATATTTCATATTTATTATTTTGACACACATTTTGCCTTTAACAAATTTGCGATTTGAAAATTGCAGTAGGCCATATTGCGATTTTGATAAAATTTTGATTAATTGTTCAGCCCTAATTGGAACCCAGGATGATACAAACACTAATATTGATACTAATACACCAAATTCATGCATACTTGTGTGGAATCTGAACAAAATGTCTCATTAGAATCAATTCAGCTCAAGGGCTTCAAGCAGTGTAATATTGATCAATTCTACAATAAATATGTAATCAATCAAACTGCATCATTTCCATCATATCAGAGGAGGATAACACTTTCCTCTTTAGAAGCTTATATTGCTTTATTCCCACTTAGCCAAACATACAGTATATGAATAGCCCATCTTCTAGGTTCTTTCTAATAAACCCACTTCACAAAGGAGAAAATGTGAGAGAGGAAGTGTATCCGCTCTGTAACTGAACAATTGCCAAAAAAAAAAAAAAAAGAAGAAGAAGAAGAAGAAGCAATGCAGTGCTAAAAAGGGCCTGCTTAAGTAGCTGACAATGCAATAATACACGGGCCCTATCTACATCTAGTTTGGGAGATTAGCAGGAGAAACCACTATGTTAAATAGAGAGAGAGAGAGAGAGAGAGAGAGAGAGAGAGAGAGGTGCACTGGCTCCTGTTACTGTGGAGCAGACTTCTATTCTGTAAGTTCCCAGCTTGAACAGAGGGAACAGAAAACATTCTTCATAGCAATATTTATACATAGAAAATATTCACACAGCGCCGCGGCAGCTACCTTGCTGCTATTTGCCTCTAGCTAGGAAAAAAAAGAAGTATGGTGACACTTTGCTTGAATTTGTTTGTTATAGCACACTGTGAGTCATACGCATATCATAAGCACATTAGAATGACATCATAACTGCATCAGAACATGTCTTATACACTATAATACATCATGAATCTGACATGAGGCTGTTCTAAGTAATGTATTTCCCACTGAAACCTATATACTTTTTTGTTTATAAGGCATTCAAATATATTATGAGCTTTGGAATTCTTAGAATTAGTTTGCCACAATGTCTTATAAGTAATTCATGAATTCATTATATTATCTTATCAGATGATTTGTTATAAGACAAAGTATAATATAATACATTTACTATGAGCTGTAAATGTTAGTATGGCATACTAATGACCTTATCATAAACTCATCATATTGCTTAAATAAAGTGAGATCAACTACATCATTATATATATTGTATGCATCTACTTTTATTATGAGCTGTAAAATAAATGTATGATAATTCCTTAGGAGATGCTTATAATGTGTTCTAAACAAATAAAGACAATGGTTCCAATGGTAAATAATACTTAACAGCCTCATAAGCTGATTCATGATGCATTATTGTGCATTATGACATTTTCTGATGTAGTTAAGATGTCATTATAATATGCGTATAATATGTTGGAACCAACAATTGACGGATTAAAGCTTGTCAATCCAAGCAATAAATACGATCTATCACTCCTGCAGTGCAGCGTGGGCCAAAATTTTTTTTCTTCCGGGTCACGGCCCCCGAACACCAGCGGCCCCCGTCAGCGCAATTATTTCCCCTGTTTTACGCGCGACCCAGCCGGGGGGGGGGGGGGGGGGGGGGGGGTCCGAGCAGATGTTCCGGGTTCCCGTGTCGGGGGGGGTCATTCGATTCATTTTCAATCACTGTCGTTTCCAATCACCCTTCACCTGCCTCGCCCCCCCCCCCCCCCCCCAATCTAATTTGGCCCCTATCTCTGCAGGAAGAGAGAGCATTAGGAGCCTGCTTATGTTGACGGCGCGCTCCATCGATTTAAAAAAAAAAAATTTTATGAGCGGACGAGTCGCTGGGCCGGCGAACATGATCTCGCTAAACATGATCTCTGGGGTCCGCACATGTGACAGTAACACACACACACACAGATACAGACGCATATATACACACACAGACGAGGAAGTCAAGTGATTTCAAATGAATCTCGCTTCTAGTTTCAGTCGGAGAGACGTTCATCCCTCACCGGTTCCGATTCCGGTTATTATCCCGTCGTCCTCCCTCACACTGTGGCACTCCGTCTCCATAGTCCACCCATCACTAATGGATTACCGTTAAGCCGCGGGAAAACACGTTCCCCCACGGATCTATGGGCTTTTACGTCTCAGGCCTGTCATCGATTCCCCCCCCCTCCCCCCCGCAGCCACGCGTTTTTGCACATGTGCACAAACAAAAGGACACCTTCCCCTAAAAAAAATTGGCCCATATGGTATCTTTTTACCGGCCTCGACGCTACTGTCAAAGAGTTGGTGTGGAAGTGAAAGTGTGTGTGTGTGTGTGTGTGAGCATCGTCACGTCGTTTCCGCCGGTATCCATTCAGGCTCTGACCTTCCATGCGTCTCTCACCTGTTACCCGGAAAGAGGGGGAAAGAGGGGGAAAGAGGGGGAAAGAGGGGGGTTGGGCTTATCTGCTAAATTTCCCACCGCAGGCAAAGTTGGTGATTACTTTGCCCCCGGCTCTGCCATCATTTTATAGCAATCCATCATCATCATCATCCGGAGCTGTTTTGGCTGTATACTGGGGGGGGGGGGGGGGGGGGGTCGCTAACCGGTTAGCAGAGGGAAAAGTTGCCCCCCCAACCCACCCCTCCCCTCGCCAACACAACCACAGCGCAGACACGCGACCTGATTGAATTCCTCAGGAGCAAAATTACGGCTCGATTCCTCGCTCGCTCAATCTCAATGTGTAGATCTGGATTGGAGGTGGCACGAGTTGGAAGGAGCACAGTTTAAGATTTCGGTGGGGTGGGGGGGGGTGGAATGAGGTGTGCGGCGGCGGTGGTGGCGGCAGGAAAAAAAAACAAAAAAAAATTCTGGAGATGGAAGAAACAAATATTTGAAAGAAAGATTACCGTCGCAGCTGCACAGAGCCGAGATGTGGAAAAAGGCAGAGTAAACAAGCTGGGTCTCTGGGGTGGGGGGGGGTGGGGGGGTGGTGCGGGGGAACGGAGAGAGAGAGAGAGAGAGAGCGAGAACGAGAGCATGAAACAAAAAAAAAAACGAGAGAGAGGGAGCGAGAACAGACGGAGGCGAGAGAGGAAGAAGAAGAAGGAGAAGGAGAAGAAGAAGAAGAAGCGGGGGGTGGGTGTGTATGGGGGGGGGGTGGGCGTAGAGGTGGGACGTGAGCCATGAGCGTGGGGGGGGGAGGGCAGAGAGTGCAAAAACAACAAGGCAATGAGTCTTAGAGAGAGGGAGAGAGAGAGAGAATAAAGGTAAAGTGGAAATGCAAATGGCAGTGGATAAAGAACAAAAAAACATAAACAGATGAGCGGGGTTTTGTGTGTGTGTGTGTGTGTGTGTGTGTGTGTGTGTGTGTGTGTGAGAGAGGTAGGACGTGTGTGTGTGCATGCATAAGCGCTTAGCACTAATTGAATACACAATAGAGCCATGAGCCTAGAGAAACCTCTCATTATACTACAGCTTAAGTCCAGTGTCTCTCAATAGGCTTCCTGCTCCCTGTATTTAGACTTAAAGGGGAATTCCACTCAATTTAAAGTGCTAATCCTCGAGATCCTTGTTTTTTTTTATTCTGCACTGCACTTCCCAGAGATCACCTGTCAATCAAACAGGTGATCTCTGGGCGGAGCTTGGATTTTCTGTTGATGCAGATTGAGTTTCTCTCTTTTCTTTGTCTGTTCAGCCATGGTGGCTATCGCTGCTCATGCTCACTACCCACTTCTTCTTCTTCTTGTTGATTCCAAACAAACCGGAAACGTAAAACGCATCACTTCCTGTGCGGCAGAGGATTTTACCCAGGAAAGCGCTACCAGACACCGAGTGTTTGGAACAGCAAAAGAAACAACTTTCATGAACCGGCAATTGGTTGAATCACTATTCTGTTATATCAATTGATGATAGAGAGTATTTATATGAAAATATCACCGATTATTACTTTAAGGATACACATACCACAGCTGTTGACGAAAAAACCTTACAACTTCACTTTCGGTGATTTTCATATTTTCACTCGAAGCTTAATATGAAACCCATTCAACACCTACAATGACATAAAAAAAAAAAAAAAAAAAATCATCAATCTGGAAATAAGGCTGCTTTTTCTAAATTTCCAAAAAGCTAAGAATGGCTTCAGTGATCTGGAGGCAGTAACTGTCCACTAACTGTTTCCAGAAGCCCAAAACCAGAAAAGTTCCAATGAAATCCACCATTGACATTATATTTAAGAACAGATCTTGCGTATAACCACATGATCTTTGTTTGTGTTTATTCCCAAAAGAATGAGCTTTATTCTACAGTTGTATTATTAGCTCCGGTGGGATTTGATCCTGGCCTTGAAGACTGTATATGAACCCATTATCTATCTACTCAGAAAGGAAGCAAAACAGGAAAAAACAAACAAACACGTGTGTATGTTCGCGTGATTGTGTGTGTGTGACGCATGTGGGCACATCATGTGTGTGTATGTGCGTATCAGCATCTCTGGGTTGGACTGGAGGAGTGACGGTAAGACGGTAGCATCTGGTGGCTCTGCATTAATGTACACTAATTAGTGAACAACGGCAGAAAAAACGCAATTTGCGAGGCACAAGGATAATTATTTGTTCTTATTGTGCCTGTCACCTTCAGATGTGTTAGGAGGCTACTTCCTCATCTGGAATCCAGGCTTTGGGAGATGCGGGTTTTCCAGAAGGCTGATTGCGTGTCGATCTTCTCCCCATATAGGGCCGGGGATGGATCGTTAGGGTGAAATCCACTTGCGTGTCCGTGCCTTTTACCTCTTTGATCAAAGCGGATCCATAAACTCTGAGCCCGGCTTCAGCTAAATCTGTACAAGTGTCTCCTAATCCTGCGCCGACGAGGAAAACCACTGATGTTCTCGAGCCCCAGATAGAGCGAATGAAGTTCATTTCCACACCGCTATGCATCTCCATGGGGGAAAAAACGAAATCAATACCGGAAGTTTGTCATTCGATATCGTTTGATTTTGGAACAAAACTCTTCAGATGCTCCAGAGAAGAATATCCTCACATATGACTGTTCAGTGCTTAGATTAGTATTTTATTTGCTATTGATATGTTGTTGGGGAAAACCTTAATTGAAACACTCACAGTGTGGTGTGCTCTTTGCCTAAGTTTCCAAGGCCCACAATGGAGAAAGTTCTTTGACTTTTTGTGTTGTGAGAGCCATTTAAGTTTTCAGTTAAGTTTAGAACAGTAAATACTTTCATGAACTGGCTATCGGTTGAATCACTATTGTGTTATATCTATCAGCGATAGAGAGAAAATGTTATTAGATGTCATTAGATATTAAATGTTATTAGATTAGATTGTTACTTTACATAGGTGTGACCAAGTCAGCTTTGCTCGAGTCTCAAGTCAAGTCCCAAGTCTAAATGTAGATTACCAAGTCAAGTCCAAGTCAAGTCCATGTCATTAATGTCAAGTCTCAAGTCTAAATGTAGAAACACCAAGTCAAGTCAGAACAAATCAAGAGTCCAGTATCAATTTAATATCTTAAAGAAAAATAAATATCTGGGACTTTTCAATGCAATATGGTTTTAATAGGATAAAAACTTGGTAAGAGCATCATGAGTTTGATTTCTATAATCAGTTGCAGCTTCAATAAATTCAATCATTCCATCCAAATTCAGAAAACAGAATTTAAATTCAGTCGTCTGCTGGAACAAATCTCATCACTTTCAATCTAAGTCATTTACACAAACACAAGATCTCAAGTCAAGACTTTAGAAACCTTTTCGAGTCATCAAAGTACAAGTCAGAGTCAAGCCCCAAGTCACCAGAACCCAAGTCAAGTCAAGTCTCAAGCAATTAAAAATGACTTGAGTCTGACTCGAGTCCAAGTCATGTGACTCGAGTCCCCACCTCTGTTATTTTACTTTACTTAATTTAAAGGCTTGATGTAGAGTTTCCCCTACCAGTGAATAGGTGGGTAGGCCTTAAGGAGCCCTACAAGAACTGAATTCTTATTGATAAGATAAATGGTCATTTTCTGGCATGAAAATGGACAAATTTAAAGAGATTGAATATCGACACAAAACATCGGCGATCAGCAGCTTTAGTACAAAATATCAGTATCGGCTTTCGACAAAATCTGTATCGGTAGGATGCCTCCCATCGTTGCCATAACAACAGCAATCATCCAACTCAACACTTGAATGCTCACAAGGCTGTCACCATGCAGAAAGGCCACGCTCCCCTTTTATAACATAACTGCTTATGTCACTGTTTAGAAAAGGCTCAGGGCCTTCAAGAGGTCTTTTCTTTCCCTGCAGCCACAGGATCTGCTCTGCTCTGGTCTCAAGGCGAATAGGAAAAAATATCCTTTCATCCTATCATGGACGCAAACACAGCAACTTTTTGTATTGGGATTTGTGTTTATTTTTTTTATTAATGTATTCAAATAAGCTAATATTTCTTGTTCAGAACACACTTTCTTAGTGGAAGTGCATTTTCATGTTTCATTCTGATGAATAACTAGTTGGTAATTTTTTGTTAGTTTGTGTAAACGGCAAAAATCTCAGATTTTTCGCTATTTTATCATATAAAATACCCCATAAAATAGAAATTACAAAATCCAAAAACCCTTTGTAAATTACCAGCTATATTTTTTATTAAGAAGCAGCAGGTCAAATTTGGTAGCCATATCTACAAGTTAATGTTAATGTTAATGTCATGGTTGTTTTTGATGATTGTTTTGTATATTTTATGAAACTACAGTAATTATAGAGGCAAAATATTATGATAGTGAGCAATTCGGCCATATTATTTATTAACAATTACAGAGGAAACATTGTAAGTGTAGCTTTGACTACAAATCAGGTGTCTTTCCTAATGTTGTGTGCGCATGCAAACTAATTCTATGACCTTATATCGCGTATGGAATCGTATCGTGAGATAAGCATATGGTCCCATCCCTAATTTTTGACTGCTTGAAGTCAACTTTTCGGAGGATTTACAGCGTTGGCCCTCTCCGCCGGCCGGCCTCCATCTTCCCCACAGCGTCCTCGGCCCCGCAGTGAAATGAACTGCCACGGATAATTCTGAAACTGATCCCTCTCCTTCTGTCTCCGCAGAGGGAGAAAGAGAGAACGAGTGAGGCTGAGAGGGACAGAGGGGGTGTGTGGGGGGGGGGTGGGGGTGGGGGGTGGGGGGGAGACACACAGACAGATAGAGGGAAAGCGAGAGAGACAGAGCCACCCCAGAAGGCTGAGTTATCCGTGACAGAGAGTGATGCCCACTTCCCCTCCTTCTATCTCGGCCATCCCTTTATTTTTTTTCTTCATCACTTTTTAAAATCCCGTTCTTCTTCTTCTTCCCTCTCCTCCTGCTCAACCGGGACGACATATCACCCCCCCACCCCCCCCGCTCTGGGATGATGATTCATCGACCTCCTTACCACATCAGACGACTTGATGGGCATAGTAAAAAGAAATTAAATCTTAATTAAATTTTCATCTTTGACAAATTTGTCTCCGCAGAGCTGCCATATGCTCGTTGGGGGTTTGTGTGTGTGTGTGTGGGGGGGGGGGAGAGAGAGAGAGACTTGTGGAATCGGTGGTGAATGGGCTTGAAAATTACAAAACAGCACAAGGAGCATTTTTCTGTCAGCCTTGTGCATTTTTTCCCCCCTCTATTCAGGGGGGACAGCCTTGCATTCCTATAGATTTTTCACAGCGTTATTACATTATGGATTTTTTCCCCTCCAAGACAAAGTATAATAATGCACTTTATACTAAGACTGTTTTTCATCACTTGCAGCGCAAAGGGAGTGTGTGTGTGTGTGTGTTCATGTGTCCTTGTGCACCGTATGAATGTGTGTGTGAATGCTTTAAAGAGTGTGTGTGTGTGTGTGCAGGCCTGGATGAGCACCTGTGTGTGTGTGTGTGTGTGTCACCTTTTTTAATAATGTGCTGTCAATCTGGGCTCTGGGAATGGCCATTTCACTAACCCTCCCTAAGTCTCATAACGCCGAGCCTCTGGGAGGGAGAATAAGTCACTGGCCGCCGGCCCACAGTCCTCCAGCAGAAATCACAATGGATGCAATAAGAAAAACAGACCCGGATAAAACCCTGGGCTTCCAAACGCCACAACGCTCCAACACCGCTCTGCTGTTTTAGCCCACGTATGGCGAGCAAACTGGATCCTGTGTGTGTGTGTGTGTTGTGTGTGTGTGCGTATATAATGCTGCGTTCACGTCATATGGGAAGAAGCAGAAAAATTGGGATCCTGCAACTTTGGAACGCCCGCATCCAAGATGGCGATCGCAATTGTTGTCGTAAACAAGTTTGAAAATCAACTATAAACCAACCGCAGCAGATATCGAGTTAACTGAATTAGTGTGAATATGACAGATCATTTTGATTTTTATTGACTTGGACTTGTTGACAGGTGGATTCGCTGCAGCGTTTGACATTTGTGTTGACACACCTCTACAATTTGTATCGGCGAGTGGGAGAAAAATTCCCAAATTCCTGCTTGTAATTACCAGTAGGAGGCTGATGCGAAAATTTTTTACCAGTCAGCAGCTCCTATGTTATGGTAAATCTGACATGATGTGATGCTCCATTAATTATAAAAAACAAACAAAAAAACACTTTTCTGAGTAATAAAAATGATGTACAAAACCATAGAATCATAGAGTCAGGATCGAAAAGGGCAAAACACTAAACACTAAAAATTATCTCTATTTGAAATTTGAACTCATTTGTTCCTATTGCCTGTCACCTCACAGCAACCAGGTCTTGGGTTCAAATGTCAGTCCTGGTCCTTTCTGTGTGGAGTTTGCATGTTCTCCCCGTTCCGGGTGCTCCACTTTCCTCCCACACATGAAGGTCACATGAACTGGAGACTCTAAATTGCCCATAGGTGTGAATGGGAGTGTGTTTTTTCTGTCTATTTGTGTTCATTTGCCTGTGTTATCCCTGTGATGGACTGTGTGTTAGTTTATCTTTATCACAGATTAGCATGCTAGTAATAAAAAAAACAAACAAATGATACAATGATCTCACCCAGTATGATGATATAATGCGTTTGAGTGACTGCTGTTGAGCCAGGATTTTTCACCAGCACACTTCACTGCTCGACTTACATAACTCCAGGTTTTGTCAAGGTTTTTCTCATGAGGTCTTTAAGTGACTTGCCTGGTTAAATAAAGGCTAAATAAAAATAACTTGGGATTGAATGGCAACGTGAACTGAAACCCTAACCCTTTGTTCGCATACAGAGGAGAGAGCGCGGTCTTTTCAGCCAAAGTGCTGACTGGATGTCGTGAGGGTTTTGGTGCAAGGATGGAAAGATCGTAACGAAGAGAGAAGTCAGACACAAAGCAGCTGACATGGGGGGGTCAGGCAGGTGGACTTAGTGCCTCACAGATGAGCCTATATGTGGATATGAAGTAGCCAGTGTTGGGCAAGTTACTGAAAATTAGTAATTAGTTACAGTTACTAGTTAGTTCTCTCAAAAAGTAATTGAATTACTTTACCAATTACTGCATAATAAAAGTAATTAGTTAATAGGGAAAGTAACTTTTGCGTTACTTTTAAATGTCTGCTTCAATTGCTGTGGTAGAGACATGCTCTAACCCCTCAAATGTCTTTTTGAGCTTGACCTCCATTTTAGCATATTCTTTGTCCAGGTATCTGGAAAACGTCTTTCTGCATGGTGTCCCACCGTCTCTATTTCTCACTGGTATTTTGCTAATTAGTTGTCTGAAGGCACCGGACTCAACATGTCTTCAACAACATCCCTTGCAATCAGTCTGTTTAGTTCTGCCTGGCTTACAGACTGTGCAGCAGACGGCAGTTTAAAATCAAGCCTTCTTGGTCACTGTCAGCGGAGCTAACGTTAGCACCGTTAGCACCGGGGTCTTTTGCGACTAGCTTTGTAGAAGCGTGTTGTTTTGTTAGGTGCTTCAGAAGATTTGAATTGCTAGTCTTTGATGTGGATAAAGTTTTCACACCTGCACACCACTATATTTTTGTCCTTTATCTCGAGGAGGGAAAAATAATGTCCGTATTTCCAGGACAGTAAGCTTACGCCTGAACTGTCGGCCATTGTGTGGGCTAAGTTACCTGACCGGTAGTCTTTTGATTCACTTGCGCCACCGTGAGGTCGGATGATCATAAACCGGATAATCCTCTGAAGTTGTCCGCTATTTTCACGTAAAGTAATGAGTAATGAGCCCATTTAAATTTCAGGGAATAACGTGTTATTCCCAACACTTGAAGTAGCTAATAAGGAGTAGGACCACACTTTTCCTTCAGAACAGCTTCAATCCTCTCTCAGTGCTGTATTACAACTCCTGAAATGTGTGTAGAACTGATATTTTTAATTGAGACGCAGTAGATTAATCCTGTGTGCCAAAATGAAATCCTGGCATCAAGAAGTGACGCATCAAAACCTAAGAGTGAAATCTGCTCTTGTCCCTTTGGTATCTTTGGTATAAAGCCTCACAGACCGGCCAAGTTGGTACACAAGAGTGTGCTGTGTGCAGTTTACTGACAACACCTTACAGGACTGCTGGGTATTGAAGCTCAATTTTTTTGTGACCGATGATCCAGACTTTTTGGCTTCTTTGGAACTCTGTCAGTTGCCTCATATTGCTTTGAAAACTCACATAGAAAAGTGGGGATTGTCAGAACTCTTTCAAAACTGGCACACTGCTAATTGACATTCAACTTAGTATAACTTGCCTGAGTGTCTGTCTTTGTACTTTTGATTTAGTTACTTCAAAGTTAAAGTGTTTCCATGTAGTGTTTCTGTTATTTTCTCCAGCACCTGTATTCCCCATGTCTTAGTGGATGGTCCTTACCTATACCAGTACTTACTTTTTCATATGGGTGTATGACGAACAATCCACTCAATCAGTTGTGTGTGTGTGTGTGTGTGTGTACTCACAGATATTGGCCGTGCCCTTGGGGATGGGCAGATAGGAGCCGGCGCTCCACGCTCGCCCCTGGTAATTCCTCTTACAGCGGCCGCAGTCGGGCCCGGTGGTGTTGTGTTCGCACTCGCAACTCAGCTTCTGTTTGTCAAATACGCAGCTGTTGGCGTGAAGGTTGCACTTGCACCTGTCAAAAGGGTGAAAGAAAGAAGAAAACCACATCAACAAGAGTGAACTTTCAATTGGCAAATGGGAAGAAACAGACAGCTTTTATTTTGTTGGACAATGCGGCTGAAGGGCAGCGCGTCCTTGAGTAGCAGTGGCATTGGAACGCAGTCAAAACAGGTAAAACAGTTGCTTCTTCGACTTCAAGAGGAACTAGTTCAAAGGAAGGGGACGATTCCACGAGCGATTCCGGCATCATTATTTTCTCTCTCCCCTTTTCTCTCCGCTCCACCTGGGAAGATAACTCAGTTTTAATTGTCCCACTGGAGGATGCATAATTGCGGTAAGGTCACATTCGATGGGCGAGGGAAGATCAGGACGGCGAGGATGAGAGGGAGAGAGAGAGGTGGAAGGGGAGGCTGAGTAAAACAAGCCGAGTTGAGTTGCGGAACAAGCGCCGGGAGAACGGAGGCAACGGGGCATTTTTACTCGGCGAGGAGACGGATAATTCTGAGCTACCCAGAAGGTGGCGGGGGGGGGGGGGGGGGGGGGGGGGGCGAGAGCATGGACACGTTTGTTATGACAAATTAATATGAGATGAGATCTCACAAGCACTTATTCAGTGTGGAAGGAGGGATTCCCTTTAGGCCCACTGAATTCTCCCTCACACTCTGCTCGCCAGGTTCCCAATTTAACAATAAAGTCAGCAAATTCATTTTCTGCTGTGGCTAGATGAGTATTGAGGGGATACACTTCAGTTGAATGAATATATGAAAGTATATTCATGCAGTACAATGTATTTTGAAGAATCCAAAGCATTGCTTAAAGGTTTTTACGTTAAAAAAAAAAAACATGTCTTAGCCTAAATCACAAAGAAGAGTGTCCCAGCCCCACTGATTGAGACGCTGTAGATTCACCCTGTTGGCACCAAGTGAAATTCTGGTGGGAAATCGAATCTTAAGAGTGAAATACAAATTGTCTAAACAGCTCCGTCCAGAGAAAGCTGGACTCACCAATGATGGCTGAACCTCTTCACCTCCTCCATCCCACCATACACTAAGAAGACATTCGATAGTTTACTGACGTCACCTTACATGATGATGCAAAATTGCCTAGTGCAGCTTTAAGCCCTGATTATCTCCAGTTTATTCATGTTCATGGTAACACTTTACAATAAGGGTCCATTAATTAAGGGTTAGTTAATGCTTAATAAACATTAACTAACCGTTAATCAACAGTTAACTAATGTGTCTGGTAATCATTTACTAATGGTGTTCATGTTAACTAAGGTATTAATTTATACATTATTTAATAGTCATCTTTATAAACTATTAAATAATGTATAAATACCTTAGTTAACATGAACACCATTAGTAAATTACACATTAGTTAACTGTTCATTAAGGGTTAGTTAATGCTTATTAAGCATTAACTAACCCTTATTAAGCATTAACTAACCCATAACTTAGTGTACCCTTATTGTAAAGTGTTACCATGTTCATTGTATGAGCTTACCACTCTCCTGAAAGACAAACTAAACGTTGATTCTTATCTACTCAACCTACATGAGTCTAATCGAATATGTGTATCTGTAAATTATCCAATCATCTCAGTAAAATTAGTAAAAATTCTCCATCCTAACATGCAATGAAAGTCTATAGGTCACCAGTATGCTTTCTCTACATTTCCTGGGCAAAGCCATCATCACAAAGAGAGAGTTGAAATCACTCAACGCTTGACATCAAACGCTGAAATATGATAGGACACGCTCCCCATAACATCAGCATGCTTTTCAAAGATTTCCTTATTGTTTCCAAAAGCATACCATGAGTCATGACCGAAGAGCCAATGCCAACACTGGCTGCAACCTCAAATAAAGAGCGTAAATCTGACTTCCAACGAGCATGACTCATCGTAGATTAACGATGCTGTGGCTGTGTTTGTTTATTTGGGTGGGGATGCTGAGAGGCAGACAAAATGGCATTATTCAAGCCTATCTCCCTCTCTTGAAAGTGCCCTTTCATCCAGCTATATTTATTGGGAGCCAGGTGAAAGGCATCTCTCCGTTTGTTCCTGAGGCAGAAGGAGGGAGAGAGAGAGAGAGAGAGGGAGGGAGAGGGAGGGAGGGAGGGAGAGGTGTTGAGGACGGAGCTGACACAGACAGGCCCCACAGTTGTGTTCGCTAACGTCTTAGTGACAAACTCTGGTGACAGCTGGCCTCTCTCACCCCGCCCACCCCACCCCCCTTCAACACAGCTTAGCTTGATCCTCAGATAAATATAACAATTTGGAGGAACAACACGCTCCTAAACCAGTCACCGCTGTGTGATCCTGACGCTCAACTTATCTGCCGTTTGCCCCAAATTCAAGGGCAGTGTGGGCTAGGATTCGACCGGGATTCGGGAAGATGGAATGTTACTGATGTCTTCTGGTTTGAAGCTGCTGTTAGCTGATATTTTGTGCAAATATTCAATATCTTTAAATCTGACAATTTCCATGCCAAAAATACCGAAAAATTACAAGTATTCAGTATTTCCCCCAAAATGTTAATCTGAAACAGTGTTTGAGTATGGGACATTAAAACTTTCCATTGAAACCCTGTTTAATAATAATAATAATAATAATAATAATAATAAACATATTCATGCATATTTGTGTTGAATCTGATCAAAATGTCACATTCAAATCAATTCAGGTTAGGCTCTTCCCATAGGCAACTGGTGTAGTATTGATCAATTCTGCAATAAATATGTAATCAAACTGCATCACCATCTGGACCAGATCCCATTTTTAATAAAATTCCAATATCGGCCCCATATATTGGTCTAACTGTAATGTGGAGCAATTGATGTTTAGCTTTCCCTCACAAAAGCCCTCAGTGATAATACCTTTGTCACCACTATGGGTGCTTATTATTAAACCTCTTAGGGCGTCACTGGGAATTTGTACGCATGACGAGCGCCAGTGTTCCATCGATGACAAACGACGTTAGCCTAACCGCAGGTAGACTCGGCACATGAATGATGGGGCCACGCTTTTCCCCACGGGACCTTTAATTTGCATCTAATTACCCAGTCAGGCTATTGTGTGGCAGACTGCAAATACATAGGGGTACATACACTCATAACCATTCACAAAGATATTCACACTTCATAGACAGTCTCTCAGCAATGGGCAACGGTGACCACAGGTTGGGTGTGAGATGAGAGAGACACAATTCCATATATAAGGCGAGTCTGAAGTTTCTCATACCAAGGAACCGCAAAATAGGTCGGTATATAGGCGGGAAACCCTGCATCTGATGAAAATGTCATGCAATGGTGTGTTAATATAAGGTGGGGTTGTAATAATGACTGAAATCTGTGATCAGAGTAAACCCACTATCTCAAAATATTCTGTCCCTACACAGTGGCTCTGAACCGTTTAACAGTCATGCTCCCTCCACTTTGCCCATTTTGAGAATTTCACCCCCTATAATTAATAACCTTTCATGTTGTAGTTACTACTCGGGCTGCAACTAACAATTATTTTCATTATTGATTCATCTATCCATTATTATTTTGATTAATCGTTTAATCATTTAGTCCATAAAATGTCATGTATACTGTATGTCATATATATATCAAAATGTCAATGTCAATGTCAATGTCAAATACCCATCACAAGTTACCAGAGCCCAAAGTGATTCTTCAAATTGCTTACTTAGTCTGACCAGCAGCCAAAAAACCCTAAAGTATTCATTTTATAATGATATGAAACAAAGGAAAGCAACAAATCTTAGTATTTGTGAAGCTGTAAGCAGCAAATGTTTGGTATTTTTACTTGATAAATAACTAAAACTTTAAATCAATTATCAAGATTATAATTGATTAATTTTCTGTTGATCAACTAATCAATGAATCAACTAATTGTTTCAAGATACTACTATATAAATGTACCTCGTAGGTAAGAAAAACAAACGAAAGGATGCAACACAAGTTCAAACTACACAATTTATTTCAATTGTGCACCTTTAGCCTGCAGCTATTTGTGCCGCTGGTGTTTGTCTGGCTGCAGCGGAATACAACAGAGTTTAATTTTTTGTTGCGTTTCGCTTGCAGTTCTCCAGCACCTCCCCTAGGGGTGTGAGCCCCACGGGTAGAGAACCATTATACCCGCAGTAGAGGAAGAAATAAGGAAATGAAATGTTTTCATTTCTGCCGGGCATGCCTTTAGAGCCCCTCAAGGACTCCACCTTTAGACGCTTGGCACTGGACACTGGATTAGAGCTTCAGCAACAGCCACTGTCAAACCCACACAGCAGACACCGAGGCCAGAGAGCAAATTGAATTGCAGAGGGATTATGTGAGAAAAAACACACCGCCTTGTTTTACTGTCTTGTAACCAGAGGCGCTACTCATATTGTTTTTTGTAAAACCTCAATCAGTGTCCTGCCACATTCTTTGAGGAGAACACAACTTGTCATTTCATTGAAAACAACCCCCAGTGACTGATAAGCTGAATTATGTTTAGCAATGCATGATTAGTTTATCATGTGAAGAAGACAGCTTGGAGGCTGCTTCAAAACTGAGTACTGCATTTATTCAATAGAGGGGCTGTCGTCAAGACCGCCTTAGTCGAGTCCGAGTCGATTCCAAGACCAGGTCCAGTCCAGTTTGAGTCCAGACCAGGTCCAATGGGGGTTGACAGAGACCAGAGAAAATCAAGTCCTATTCAAGACCATGACTAAAATAGTACATGTCTTTCCTAATGCAAAAATAATGAGTGAGGAGTTTCTTGAGGATCAATGCATAGAGGTTTGAGGCCCATTACATATGCAGGTTTCTACAGGTGAAATCCCTTACATTATTTATAGCACTGGGGAGAAAATAAACCAAGCATCAATAAAATTACCCATTTCTCCATTGACACAAGACAGAGACAAGTGCAAGAACTCAAACCCAGAGGCAAGTCCAAGAACTAAAACCCAGAGACAAGTGCAAGAACTAAAACCCAGAGACAAGTCCAAGAACTCAAAGTCCAAGAACTGAAACCCAGAGACAAGTCCAAAAACTCAAAGTCCAAGAACTGAAACCCAGAGACAAGTCCAAGAAGTCAAGGTCCAAGAACTCAAACTCAGAGACAAGTCCAAGAACTCAAAGTCCAAGAGTCAAACCCAGAGACAAGTCCAAGAACTCAAACCCAGAGACAATCCAAGAACTCAAAGTCCAAGAACTCAAACCTAGAGACAATCCAAGAACTCAAAGTCCAAGAACTCAAACCCAGAGACAAGTCCAAGAACTCAAATCCAGAAACAAGTCCAAGAACTCAAACCCAGAAACAAGTCCAAGAACTCAAACCCAGAGACAAGTCCAAGAACTCAAACCCAGAAACAAGTCCAAGAACTCAAACCCAAACTCAAGCCTGAGATCGAGACTCGAGTGCTCCAGCCCCGTTCGATGAGCTGCATCTCTTCTCCCCTCTCTTCTCCCTTCACTCTTTCCCTCTCTGTTAAAAAAAAAAAGTCTGGTTGGAGGATGTGTGTGTGTGTGTGTGTGTGTGTGTGTTCGGAGGGGTAGTGACTTCACATGGAACCCTTTGTGGTTTAACCTTCAGCTTCCTTTACCGTCGCCAACGTTTTAATCAGCGTCCAGAAATGATAGCGCCGCCGGCATAATGATGGAGACCGCCGGTGAGGCCCGCGGGGTCTCATACCCGTCGGCGCTGTTGTGCCGCTAATCAGAAGTGGCTCCCGGACGCGGCTACCAGGGGAGGCTCCCTCACTGCTGCCGCGGCAACAACAGCTTCAGACGGGGAGCCGAGTCAACGTGTATTTAATCGCATTTTAATAGCAAATCTCCTCCCGGGGTCCCCTTGCTCACGGAGTCGTGTCTTCATTGCACATTGGGCCCACTTTGCTCTGAAACTTCTGACAGGGTTGTGGGCGATTCTTTGTCTCCGTCTGACTTTCAATCTTTTTTTTTTTTTGGTATCGTTCTCTTCATCTCTCTCCTTCTCCATCCACCTATTAGTTTGTCAGTTTTGACTCCACTCCAGTATCTTCCATTAATAAATATTCATGGAGCTAAGGCATCTTTGTTTTGGTGTGGTGCTCTCAAAGTGATATTGCTCAAGGCATTATTGAGTGTTCCAACCACCGCCTGTGAGCTAAAGGTCCTGATATGTATTCATAAAATTACCCATGAGGCTGTGTGCTCAAATTGCCAGACTGGCAAAGAAAGAAGGGGGAAAAAAATATCAATATAAGTTTTTATCCCATTTTGTCTGCTGAGAGACAGCCGCACACATATTCTTATATCTGACAAGAGTTTAAAGTTCTCCTTGAAATGTGGAAGACAGAAAATATTGTTAGGTGCAAATTTATGTCTTTATCCTGGTGAAAATAGAAGTGCAGCGGCCCGTCGAGACTTATACTCGGCTTGCCTGGAGCAGCGCGTCTATGACCTCCGCGGTAATGGGATTCTGATTGACACTGAGGGGGCAGATGCCGTATTGCGCCTTCCCACTGATGATCCTATTAGCAACAAACAAAAACAAGGCAACACAAAGCCCCGGTTCTGGGGGAAATTGCCCTCTTCCGCCGCACCACTTCAGCCATTATCTCATTCCGTTCGACCAAGTTCACTCCCCGACATCCCTCCTCGTTGCTCATCGCGGCTTCGAAGCCAAAAGTATCAGCCTCTAATTAATAGTAATTATCCACAATCCAAGCCTACAACATCCCCGACGCACAAAGCTGCTGATCCCGACAAATTGAGCAGACAAAACTCAACACGGTCCTTAAGTGGGTTAACTAAGTGAAGCAATTAAATTTCAATCTAACGCCCAGGTGTTTTCATACACAAGCCAATTGGGTCAAATACTCGGCTAATAAATGTTGGGTTGTTTTTGTTTTTTAGCCCGTTTTTTTTTTTTTAGCTCTGCGTGCAATGTCTGCTGTAAATGAGTGACAATACACCGGTGGGGGGTGGGGGGTGGAGGTGGCAGGTGGGGTGTGGGGGGAGGGGATGGGGTGTGGGGGGGGGGTAGGCTCAGAGCAAACTCTGGCTTAATTATAAGTGATGAAAATGAAATAGAAACACAGGCACGGCTGTTAAAAAAGGGCCTTGAGGTGTGCGCAGGTAATTCGTCGTGGGTGTATGGAATATGGAATGGATAATTACACCGCACAGAAGGAAATCACAGCTTTACAATATATTTGTCCCACCTGCTCCACCACACACACACACACACACACAACTCCTACACACCACTGGGCTCCTCCCCAATCCACGTGTAGCTTGCAGCTTGCATTGGCTCGAAACAGATCAGCATGCTTGCTAACACGTTAACCGCTAATTGCTTCCTGAGGAAGCCTCACATGACCCCGGCCTGCAGTGCATTGTGGGAAGTGAGAGGAGTCAGGAGGAGGGAGATCTTAGCGCCGGCTCTCCTGGGACGGACCTAAGCACCCAACCTCCCCCCGACTTCTATCTCTCCTCCCCATCCATCCATCTTCTCTCACTAGAAAATATGTGGTCAGAGTAAAGTGGCGGCTGTGGGAAAATCCATGGCAAATTATCTGTGGAACTGCTCTCTTACATCTTCATTTTCAATTCAAAAGGTGTTTTATCGGCATTGTAAAATACATTTACATTGCCAAAGCATGAGGAAGACAATATAAACATATACATGTACAGTAAAACATCTATCTAACTAAGAAGACAGATATGAATGCAACATGATCCTGCACAACTCATAGTAAACGCAGTTCAACACTTCCATATCTTCTGCAACAAGCCTTACACAGGCTGATGGACAGTCTAGCAGACAGGCAGACCCTCTGAGTATTTAGCAATCGTACTACAGCATCTTTCAGAATCCCTGCCATTTTGTAACCTGCAAATTTTATGAATGTTTCATGTTTATGTGGACTGTAAGGCAGCTTGCAACACCTTGATTTACTGATAGGTCATGGTTGGGGTCATAGAAAAAGCAAGAAACATCACCATGCTTTACGGATTTCAAAAATGTATATACAGTATATATACAATATATACAGTATATATACAGTATGTGTGTGTGTTTTCTATTTATTCACACAGTTGGAAAGCAGAGAGGGAGATACAGGAGAGAAAGATCTGGCGGGATTTGATCCTAGGCCAGAAAGGTCAATCTCTGCAAAATACAATTTTCATTACAGTTTGTAAAGATGCAACATAGACTGAAAACATGTGAACAAATGGCCCAGACACACATGACACAATCTCTACAGAGGCTATAGTCATAAATAGTTATGTAGTAAGTATTCTACAGTATGTAGAACATTACATTTGCTCCATTGGAAATGTGATATGCTTCAGAAGCCAATTAAGACTTGGAGTGGCACGCACAAAAGTGATCCAACTGCTGAACTATGGCAGCTAGCTTAAAGATTGTGGCACTTCAAATTATTTTAATCATTGTTTTAGTGAGTAGATAAGTGGACCTGGCTTGCTGCTTGTACAGAAAGAATTAATTTATTATGAATCTAAAAATAATCGGATCCTGCAGAACTCACACGGTCATAGACAAAAATTCTGTATAATAATTGAGGCCAATATTTATCTGAGCCCATGCGAGTCCTACATCTCTTTCCACAAGAAGACATTAGATATTTTGCGGTCCTCGTCATCGCCCCGTGAGTTCAAATCTCCTCCGGTTCCCTGGATTGTGGTAAATGTCCCGACTGTCTGCATCAATCCGTCCGGCCCATCCGTCTATCGAACCCTCAGCATTACTAATGTATGGAGTTGGACATGCTATCCAAGCAGGAGTCAATCAAGAGGTCTTTACTCCCTGTGACATGCCAAGCCAGTTCAATAGAATCGACATGCTGGGCCTCACTGATACTGCTCTCAGCTAAAGACTATTGGCTGCGGACCCGGTGACAGAAAATGCACCGAGGACGGCTGGGAGAGCTCCATCACCGGGAGGAAGGGCGCGATACGGTTTCAGCGGAGACGAGCGGAGGAGTGACATTAACCGATCTTGTCATTTCATAAGCAGCATCGCTGATCGGTGTTCTTAAAGGAGCAAATTCCCCAAAGATCCCGGGGCATTGATCAGTTTGGGTCGGTGGTTTAGTCCACAGACTGCCAGAGGTTAGCCTGCGCTCTGCAGTTGACCTCTCTGTGTGTGTGGGAGTGTCTGAGCATACGGCACTAAACCTCTGCCGCATCCACAACCATATTTACTCCATAGTAATAGTATCCAGTGATGGCCACCATGGCTGAACAGACAAAGAACAGAAAAACTCAAACTGCATCAACAGAAAATCCAAGGAAAAAGACGTCACAGTGCTGGACACACTGTTTGATTGACAGGTGATCTCTGGGAAGTGCAGTCAGCAAAGATAGCGATAAAATTTTAAAATGAGGAACTGAAAGATTACCACTTTAACACCTGCTAATGTCAATGCCCATTAAAATTTGGCTACAGCCTCTCTTGTTACTTAATACGTCTGAAGTAGACAATTCCCCTGGCTATGCCCACTATGGGCCATAATCTGAAACCACAGCAGGACCCAAAGAGCAGGTGTAATTACAGAGGAAACGGGCAGTTTCCCAAGCAGCTAGCAGAGGGGCTAACTCTTAGCGCTCTTAGCATTCTCGTTTCCCTCTTAAACCCCGGGCGAGGGTCATTAATGGCTCCGGTGGTCGCGGTGTTCAGTGTGGCGTCGAAAACGAGAGCCCCCCCGCCCCCCCCCGATTGACCGGGGGGGCAGCGTTCCCACCGAATTAAGTGTGAGGCTGCCCTCCCCGTGACATGATTAATGAGAGCGGCACGAGATGTAAAGAATTGCTCGGAGGGGAACGTGGAGGTGTGTGTGTGTGTGAGAGAGAGAGAGAGGGAGAGAGAGAGAGAGAGAGAGAGAGAGAGAGAGAGAGAAGATGCGGGTTCATCGTGTGCCAGTTGGTATGTTTATATTAGGGCAATAGGGTTTTATTTGTGCTCCTCATGAGTGCATTTCGGGTCAACATAGACTATGATGTTTGGCCAGACTCCTTCATCATCATCATCACCATCATCATCATCTCAGTTATCACCATCGCGCCCCCCCCCTTCGTCATCGTGCTCCAGTAAGCTACACTACCATGCCAAAGCAGAAAAGGTCTGGAGCATTCAATACAGCACTATTTCTTTGTGCGATTGTTATTCTGCCCTCCTTTTGTCAGTTCCAGCCCTATTGTACGCTCCTGTTCTGCTTGAAGGCTAAAGCACCGTCGGATGGCCATACATAATGAGCGCCTGCATTCATCGGCCTCCGCAAAAGATAACTCGCTCAAACTCGCTTTTCATGACTCAACAATCCCATTATCAAGCAGTTTTTATTCATCACTCCCGGTTGTCTTCAGATCAGAATCAAATATCTCGCTTGGGGAGGTTTAGACTCTTGTCATATCAATGCTGTCAGTGTGTGTGTGTGTGTGTGTGTGTGCATGTGTGCACACTAGGTGAATTAGACAAACAGAAACACTGTGATGACACTGTCAACACTTCTCCCCCTGTTAGAGACACTGTATCTGGTTCAGTTTATGAGGGGGAAACAGTGCCATATGGTGTTTTCTTCTCCAAGAAAACATCCAAGCAGGCGCCGCTCTCATATCGTCCATGCTGTGTCCAGCTAAGTTGGGGGTGGAGGGTGAGGGGGGTGTCTGGCTGAACTCTTTTTGGTTTCGCTGATGATGTCATACTTGAAAAGCCATCAACATCAAAGATGGGTCAAGGTGAGCATCAGAGTGACCCTCGATGTTCTGAGATATCAGCGGACAAGTTTAAAGGTGCTACATGTAGCATTTTATCATCAATAAATCATTGCCACATTAGTTTTGAGAAATTAGTATAATTACTGTAAACAAATGAGACCATCGCTTAGAAGATTGCCGGCCTCTACTGGCCTCTACACTGAATTCTACATTATGTGCCAGAAGTGCTTCACGGCACAAACAGAGGTTGATTTACAACACAAAACAAGAAGAGAGCACTGTTCTTCCTACTGTTCTTTCAACAAACAGAGCCAAAGCTTTCATTGTTTTTGCCAATGGCAGATGGTGGAAGCATTGAAGGGCCGACTGAAAAATCATTCCCAACATGTTTATGTTAAGGCAGGACAAGTGTCAACATCCTCTTTATGACAGGGTTTTTGGGAAATATGGGGTTAATTTTGAGAAACACTAGCACTGACAATACTACTGACGTGAGATCGAGGCTACCAATCGTCTCATTTGTTTACAGTAATTACACCAAGTTATCACAATTAATTTTACAATGATTATTGATGTTTAAACATGTTAAAAATGTTCCCTAAAAAATCAATCACAAGCGCATAATCATTTGATGAAACCACGCATACATAACAAGCTACAGTGGGATATTAAAGAGCGTTTTAACGGACTCTGTGTGGCGGGTGGTATGTTTTTCCACATGCAGTTCTGCGATTCACTATGCAAGTGTCTCCAACACCCCCCCCCCCCCCCCCCCCCCCCGCTCCCCCCCTCACCACCCCCCAACTGGCTGCCTAATCGGCGGCGGGGCCTGCGAGCGAAGTGAAGGAGAGGTCAATGAGGGGATTAGTCATGAGACCCTGACAGGAGGGCCCATTATACGGGCGGCCGCGGCCGACTAAGACGGGGTGGGGGGGGTGGGCGGGGAAGACACGCTGAAAAAGGCCTCTCCATTAATGAAATGGGTCACCGCATGAATGTTGAATGTGTTCCCGTCGACAGTGAGGAATAGAGAAATGCCTCCGATGCGGCCGGCTTCTGCTTCCCCCCCCCCCCCCCCCCCCCCCCGCGCCGCTCGCCAGGCACAATGGAGGAAATTGACGAGCCTAACGCACAGAGAAAAAGACTTTATGGGAAATCAGATCGGAAAACGCCTCGACGCACCCGCTGAGATTCCTCTTGCTGAACCGGAGCTTATCATTGTCGTGTAACCCCATAGTAAACAGTTAATAGTTAATCGTTTTATTTGTAATGCGGTTAGTAATGTATGGTCGTGTAGGGAATTGGAGAT
Organism: Centroberyx affinis; assembly: GCF_046629955.1. NCBI lineage: Eukaryota > Metazoa > Chordata > Actinopteri > Beryciformes > Berycidae > Centroberyx > Centroberyx affinis. Next base: position 142,756 of record NW_027280210.1, on the reverse strand, counting down.
GCTGCCTGGGTGATCTGTATGAGTGTGTGTGTGTGTGTGTGTGTGTGTGTGTGTGTGGCAAGAGGATTTTTAGATTGAACACTTCCAGCTGGACTAGATTTGGAGGTCTGAAACAAAATACGGGATATATATATTGCCTGGAGGAGAATTTTCAGAAATGCATATGCCCATGCACACACACACACACACACACACACCGGTTGTGAGTATATATGGCGCCACCGCCTCCCATGTTACCGGTGAGGTGTGGGTCGTCTTGTCATGCGGGGCACATCAACGCTGGAGTCTCCCAGTCCAAGGCATAAATTCAATTCTGTTGTCTGTGCTAGCTGCTAATAATGGAGAAACCTTATGGAAGAGAAATCAATGCAAAAAACATAAGATCAGCAGCGCGGCACTCAAACAAGATCGTTAGCAATATTCAATCAACTTGACTTTGGGTTTTTGTAGCGATAAATACATTTTTGCTTTATCCCGGAGAACAGGGGAAGGATTCGGTGAGGCGACGCTCCTCCCTGTCCTCTGCCACGGTGATATCATCTTCATGTGAATTGCAGCTTTGGTCCTCATATCTCTGGACTCGCTCGATTCCTCCGGCCCGCGGTAGATAGCAAAGCTTCCACGTCCTCTGTGGGTTGGGAGCCACTGACATGGGGGCTTATCACCTGATTTTATTTGTACATAAAGCTGCACTTTCAAAGTTCCCGATTTTATCTCGCAACTTTGCTATTCTGTACTTTTCACACTGCTCCCAGAATTAGTTTTTTCGTGAATTGGGAAATGTTGCCTTCACTAAGTTGAGGCAACACAAGTGAATAGGGGGGAAAAAACTAATTTTAATTGTTGAATATGGACACAAATAGACATACATAATATAAAAACACTTTTTGTATTATGCCTTTTATATATTTTGTTATTAACACATGCAAATGAGCTAATATTTAATTTAAAATGCACATATTTGCATAGCAATTACAACACTTTTTTGTCAGTTGATAAAGAGTGCGTTTTCCCATTTCATGCTAATGAATAACTAAAAAGTTGGGATTTGTCAAAAAAAAAATTGACAAAATGTTATGTACAAAGCAAAAATCTCATATTTTTCACTATTTTATCATGGAAAATTTCCAATAAAATAGAAATGACAAAGTGTTGTGTATACATTTTTTAGGAAATGACCGTTTTTTTAGTTAATTTTGTGCTTGATGTACTTGATGCTGGTATATGGTATTAAAACACATGAATTGACTATTTGCAGTTGTTTTTTTTGATTGTTTTGTATATCTGATGAAACTGCAGTAGTTATAGAAGTAAAATATCACATCTCAAAGCAGACCATTCCAGCCAAGATTGCCATTTTCACCTTGATGCCTCACCTTAAAAGCTACAGAGGTTTCACTGTTAAATGCTGCCGTTTATTGCTTTGTTTATGTGCTGCAGGGTTTATTCAGTATCTATTCTCCCATATTGATTATATGTACATTCCAGGGCCGAGAAGCCCAACTGCAGTGCGCTAAAATATTCTTGACGCTGCAACAGCTTCATTTAAGACCTACTGTAAGCAACACTTTGCTGTTCGTCTGTTTCCCCGGTATAAATAAAAACCAAGCAAATTAAACGTGATGGGTCTGAAAGTACAATGGGTTTCGGCTTGGATTGTCTTTGGGAAAGAGGGGGGTGGAGGGTGTGTGTGTGGGGGGGGGGTGATGCAGCAAACGGAGACTAAAGCAGTCAAAATCCATCCCGCTTTCATCCCCTGTCATTTGTATGTGAGAGTGGTAGGCAGCATGGGAAAAGAGAGAAAGAGGAGGGTTTTTAAAAAAAAAGGCAGTGAGGAGAAATCTGTGCTGGGGAAAAAGGACATCCGGCCAAAGGTATCTTGTACCTGGAAGGAATCCGCTACTTTAAAACTCAGCTAACCGCATTCACCCTCTGCCCAAAGACGGACAACATTGGACACACTGAAGAAACTGTTCTGGAACACCGAGTGGAAAGTTTCTGGTTGTTGTATCAAAAACATCTTGAAACACGACTATAGTACTTTCTCGTAACAATACTGACGCTTTGTCGTGATCAGCAAAAGTGTGTCAAGTGTCTGAGAGCTGGACAAAGAGCTTCTCATACGTTGAACGGGAGGCCTTGGACACTTGTTCCTCACTGCAAAATCTCCCAGACACGTTTATATCCGCTTTTTACTGGTAGATATATAGGAAGCCTGCCACCCAAATATCTGGTTTCATTAAACAGGATGACACTAACATGACACCCAGTCTCTCCAGCGCTGGTTTTAATGGGAAGAGAACAGCGATGTGACAAATCGCGGCTGATCAAGACCCAGAGAGTAAACAGTGCGGGAGATGTGAGTGCGACAATTGCTGCAACCTTTTCTTAAATTGCTGTTTTTCTGTAACGCGTTTTGCTGCCCGTGTGTCTTTTGGTAATGAGCCGGAGCCCCCCGTGGGCTTTCCGCACAATACTCCAAATTAATAGGATTGCAGCACTTACTTAGAGGGGCGTCCGATAAAAAAAAAAAAAACAGGCGCTTATGTCCAATTTAGCTGAAAACCATTTAAAAAAAAAAAGACAAAGAAAATACTTCAATTCTGTGAGGCATGGCACTTTCTGAGGATAGACTGAAAATGAAGTGTTTGGTTCTATTAAGATTAACTTCAGAAACCCTAAATGGCTCTTCTTTTTCATTGTGTATCTTACAGCACTTATAGCAATTACCTCATCAGATCACTCATCTTTGACAGTGAACTATACAAGAATGTACTTGACTTGGCTTGAGCGTCATATACCATATCGGATCAGATTTTACACAGAATATGACTGATTTGGCAAGCATATGCAAAATACTTTTTTCATGGAACCGAGTTGATGAGCTGCTATTTGCTGATGCTGAATTGGTTCAGGATCAATGATTCGTTGATGGAATCCTGTCAAAGTTCAACAGCTAAACAGCTGCAACGCCCAGTTAAACATCTGGCCAGCAGCTAAAGAGCAAAGCTAAAAGAGTCGATTAAAGATAAAGGCCCTTTTTGGAGGGAAAGGAACACGTTGTGAAGAAAGTGACACATTTCACTCACGTTTTTAACTATAGAGCCAATTCAGATTTTTCTAACCCTAACCCTTTTAAAAAAATACCCGATCCTGCTAAAGCAGTGGTTCTCAACGTGGGGTCCGGGGACCACCAGAGGTCCTTGAGGGGGTTCCAGGGGGTCCCCAGCAAAGTGATGAATTGTTAAACTTCACCATTATTTCATTTACAAGAAATTTACAAGAAAGGAGATGTAGAAATGACTGTTTTGATCATAGTTTCACTGTTATCTCTCTACCAATACAGATAATCATGGAATTCTGGACAAAATCATATTTAACAATAAAAATATTCTCAGATTTGGGTCTGAGACACAAAATCTCATCAAATGGGGATCCGGGGCCCTAATGTGGACTGAATGAGGGGGTCCTTGAAATGAAAAAGGTTGAATCACTGTGCTAAAGAGTTGCACTGTACTGACTTTACTCGACCTTACTATCTTTGTTTTGTCATGTTTTCTCCATAAAGTGCGCCGCAATATGCCTTCGCCGCTTTACTATTAACAAGACCAGGGGAGAAAAACAAAGGAAAAATAAGCTGCTCCCCTTAATGAGAACTAATTAACCATCTGAACCGAGGCTTGATTGGCAGCAAACACACCGCCATGTGGCATATTTTCGTCCCGTCATGCAGGAATAGGCCCCGCTTCGTCCATTCCCATAGAGGACACAGACGTGCGGCGACGGCGGTCCAACGTTGCCGGCAGCCATATGCAGATGACTCCGAACAGGCAGCTGTGGCCTCTAGATATGGTGCGCCACGCTCTGCTGCTGCCAAAGCAATAGACCTCATATTCTGCCTCCACCTCCTCACTATCGCTTCTTTTTTTTTTTTCCCCCAATCCCCCCCCCCCCCCCTTCCTCTCCTTCTCCCTCCATTCTTTTTCTTTTTTTTTTACCTTCACGGTTCACATGTGTATTGCTTGGGGAGGTTTCTGCAGCTGGGAATATCCAATTAGTTGGATAGGAGAATTGTGGGATGCCAGCTCCGCTATTAAAGCCTGCCTCGCGCAGATACACCGCGGCTACAGCTCGCTTTATCTGGGGCACGCGTGCGGCTAAACGGTGGTGAATGGTAAATGCCCAAGGTAACCGCTGTGGTTTTGTTCATAAAAACCAGCGGAAAAACAAATTCGCCGTTATTGTACACAGGGGAAGGGAGAAGGGAACGCACAGAGGGGAAGTGAATCCAACAAGTGTTCAGACAGTGGGAAGGTTAAGTAGGAGGTGTGAGGAGACTAAAGACTTGGTTTCACGTTGAGTCTGGCTAATAAACCCTTTTGGATGGATGGTTATAGTACGAAGAATCTTCTCTGTTTGCCAGCTTGTCTTTGCTTCTCAGTAGTCTTCAAGTTTTTTTTACCTAAAAATGCTCTGTTGTCCAAATACCGTTACTTACGCACGCATTCCAAAAGATCTGATAGCCTTATCAAGCACGCGCTACCCCGAGCCCAGAAAATAAGGCGAGCGAAAAAAAGTTTCTGCCTTGATTGATAAAAAAAAAACAACATTCTTTTGAGCTCCTCAACCCGGGCGGACCCAAGCGGCGCGAGCGTCAGTTACGGCGGGATTGCGGGGGAAGAGATCAAAGGCGAGAGGGGTGGAGGAGCGGCCGGGGCGGACGTCGGGAGCGACAGGTAAAAGTTGCTGTAGGTGCGATTCTGGATGCCGATGGCAGAGGAAGAAAGAGAGGAAGGAAGGGGACGGGGAGGCTGCCGGGGGCCTGGGATTTGTGGGCAGATTGACCAGCTGAGCGCTATCAATAACAAAGGGAAGCGAGGAGATATTAATACAGCCGCGCTCCGCTCCTTCCCCCCGGCGGGCCCGCAGGTGTGGGAAGGTAAACCCGTCAAACTTCGCATAAGAAAACAGCGAAAATAAATAAAAGAAAGACTTCAATGCAACGCTTTGAAGTGAGACGGAGGGTGAATAGACTAGTGATTTTTTTTTGGGGGGGGGGAGGAGGCAGGCGCGGGACCAGGGGTGGATTCAGGTCAGGGAGCGAAGCCTTGTCACATTCTGGACTTGTTATCCGATCACCCAAACCCCCAAAAAACACCGAACACCCTCCAGAGAATGACAGTATTGCTGCATTCTTTAAAGGTGCTATGTGTAGAATTCTAACAGCATCACCACATTCATTTTGAGACATTAGTATAATCACCATAAACAAACGAGACCATCACTGAGAAGATTGACAGCCTCTACACTGCATTTTACACTGTGAGCCACCGGGTCAGATTTGGCGGGAAATCTGCTGGGTTGCTTTACGGCACAAAACAGGAAGTGGGCGCTGTTCTTCCAGAGAAAACAAAGTTTCGCAACAGGAAGAAATAGAGTTTATGAAATGTGTTCTTAATTTTGATAAACATTACCACCTATAATTATTATTAGGGTTGTAACTAAGTTAATTTTATGATTCATAATTTCATCATCAGTCAAAAATAATGGCAAATGCTTACCAGAGCCCAAAGTGATTCTTAAAATTGCTTACTTATCTGACCCAAAGCATTCATTTTCTAAGTGTAAATTGTAACATTGAAACAATTGTGAAGCTGTAACCAGCAAAAGTTTGTACTTGATAAATGACTATAGCGATTAATCGATCATCAAAATTATAATTGTTTAATTTTCTGTCGATCAAGCACTCGTTTCAGCACTAATTATTATCATCATTATTATTATTATTATTGTTCAGATTACACTGATACCCGAGCCGGGCCAGCATATGGAGATGGTGTTAGCGTGAATAGCACAGTGACAGAATGATAAATGGGGAGGCAGAATGAATTGGGTATATGATTACAAGCCCTTCACACCCCCCCACCCCTTTGCCATCATTCGCTCCGCCACCCAGAGCAGCGATCACACCACGAGCTTCCTGTATCCTCTTTGATGAGTCACCACAGACTAACCCCCCACCCCACCCCCACCCCCTTCCCTCCCACCTCCCCTCGCTTTTTCACTTCGAGGTCATTCTAAATATGATAGTGACACACATACAAGCACACGTTTTTGACTCTTTTTTTTTTTTTTTTCTGCCTCGTCGCCTCTCGAAGGCAGCGCCCGCGCCTAATTCGTTATCGCGAAGATGAAAACATGTTGCTGAGGATCGGCCATGTGGTACGGTGGTGTGATGCGAGCGGATAGCCAGTCCGAGCGATCTGGACCGACGGCCTATCCCACAGACATGGCATTCTCCCACACAATGACTAATGCAAACTGCTGATTCCAAAAAAAAAAAAAGGCTGAAATGCAAAGCGCAGCACAAGGTAAATAGATGCTTATGGTGGCACAGAGAGAGAGAGAGAAAGAGTAGAGAGAGAGAGAGACTAAGGAGGGTAGACAAGTGGAATGACTTATTCAAGGGGGAAGTGGGCAGGAAGAAACATGAAATTAGCACAAATGGATTATCTGTCGACTACAGGCAGGCCTAAGAGCAAGCCAAGCACTGTGGAGGGAGAGAGACGGAGGGAGGGAGGGAGAAAAAAAAAAAAAGAAGCAGATTGACTTCTTGTTTGTTCCTCCCTTAGGGGAGATCCGATAGAGCCATCACTCACCAAATTGCTGATCTGTAGTTGAAACAGCTGTATCCAAAGCACTCCATCCACCGGACTACATGGCAATTAGAATGCACCAGTAGCATGACCCATACACTGTGGGATCGATGAAGTGTCTGCTCTCTCACAGATGTTACATTCAAATAGAAGCTTTCCTTGACGTTTATGGATATTAGCGCATTATGTCTAGACTTGTTAAGAAACTGGAATAAAATAACAGTGATAACAAGTTCTAAAACACTGAATCAATTCACGATAACCTGAGAAGAAACGTGAACATCAACAGCAAAGAGAGACACTGAGGTGCAACATATGGTGGAAACAACTAAGGAAACCGTAATGTGTTTTGTTCAAAGTTGTATCAACGCTGAAAGATATTAATTTAGCCTACAAAGGCATATGGCAAGCACTCATGGTTTTAAAAATTTAAGCTAACCCCGCCGACATCAGACCTGAGAGGTTACGGGAGTACACAGACTCTTCTGGAAAATACACTCTTTGATGTAGGGAGCAGCAAAAAAGTGACTGCAGAATATAAAAATAAAAACATATGTCGAGGTTATGATTTACCACATCGAGGGCATGAGATAGACCTTGTTTTGTTAAAAAAATATGTTATTTTATGATAACAAATTAACTATCACATGCCAAAATTGTAATCAGTTGAATTTAGTTGATAAGGTATAAGGTATAACAAATGGAGATTTGGTAATAATTTGTTAGTTTTACTTCATTAAAAAATGAAGGGATGAGTTATGAAGGCATTGCTTGCAATGCAAGGCATTATTACAAAGAAACAATTAACAAGGTTACTGAGAGCCCATTAGCTCTCAGTAACCTTGTCGATTGTTTCATACCTGGGGACACAATAAACACATAGAAAGCAACACATATAATAAACTAATTTCCTTGGCGATGGTCTCATTTTTTGAAAGCCACTGTGGTGGTTATGCTTGAAAAATGAATTTGAGAATGACATATTGAGGTAAATATTCTAGCACCAAGACTCTGAGAAGAGCTTTGTATGGTTACACCGGCTCTATATATTTTACCTTATTACGTTTCATATCTATTCACATGCTTTTTATGCAGTTTGAGTGCACATTTTATACTGCATATTGTCCTCAAATGATAACACATCGTGAGCGAAATACATTTTTCAACTCCTGGGCTCCATATTGATCAACTTACTGTCCAACGAGATCGGTGAGATCTATTTAGTTCACATTGCTAATGCTCATGAACTGCTACTGCTAAAGTTGGTTCACTGTGTACGTTTAATAGCTAGAACAAACTCCTGTAGTGTTGCACCAAAAGTGTTAGCATAATGCGGTGTATTGCACTAAATACTGGAGGTGGAACAGCAATTCTCTCATTGCAGGACATTAAGTTAATCAAACACCTTACTTGCCAAAAAGTCATTTTATTCATTTAACTGATTAGGCAGTTAATAGGAGTTTGAGCACGTTAGACTATTTTTGGAATGAATTCACATATATGTTGAATAAACTTCATCCAAATAATCCAAAGAGTGTTTTAATAGTCCAAACAGTTCCCTCTGACACCGGAACAACCTTTATTCCCAAGGGGCTTGGATGGGTGAAGTCATGCACCTCCATACCAAAGCAAATTCCTTGTACTGTGAAAACTTACTTGGCAATAAACTTGATTCTGATTCTGATTCTGATTCTGATGATGTGCCGCCACAGAAGACCCAGAGAGAATTAAAACCTTAAGAGTCCTCCAATGGCAACATCCCAAAATCTCGGGGTTCGCCGCCATTGTGGGGGTTCACCAGCCTCCGAACTTTCTGTCCACGAAGCCGAGGGGATTGTAGACCAGAAAAGGTTGTGCATCTAATAACCAATTCGCCCCTTCAAGTGAATTACCTGTCTACGCCGCAGTCAAAGTGACTGCGAACCCTTGAGGTTGTTTCTGACCTTCCCTGATAATGCCCCGCGGCACACGTCTGCCTGGGAAATTGAATCACAACTCCCACAGGCGCGGAGGCAAATTGGTGAAACAAACTTTCCTTCCCCTATCTCCCTTCTTTTTTTTTTTTTTCTCGCTGGGTGGGAACAAGGCGGAAAGTTAGTTCACAGTACGGGGCTTACAGTATTATTTTTGCGAGAGAACGACACGGACCGAGGTCTGAATACGTGTTCGATAGCACGAGGAAGAATCTGTTGTCCGATTGGGAGCTAATTTAAAATTCTTCCTGGCAAAAGGATTGTCCTGGCTGAATTAAAAACCATGACCGTGCCATTGTAAAAAAAAAAAAACAGTGCCAAGAAAAAGCCCTCCTACAGTTCTTGCTAATGGTTGGTAGGTGTATTCTGTGGTTTGTGGTGGCTTGTGGTTTTGGTGGGGCGTGGGGTTGGTGTTTATCCCTGGAGTGCGGGCAAAGGAATGGGATGAGGCTCGGTCTCCATATATAATTCAGGGCAGGGACCCAGAAGCCCCTTCAGAGACAGACTACTCTGCAGTGGAGAGATAGAGCGAGACAGAGCGAGGGGAAAGAGACAGAACGAGAGAGAAAGAGAGAGAAACGGAGAGGCAGAGAGAGAGAGAGAGATCCTTTAGGAGCCTGAATCTTCTCCAGCTTTAATTACACTGTATTGATCACAGGAGGGAGAGAGGGAGAAAAGGGAGGGGGGGGGGTGGGTGGAGGGAGGGAAGAGAGGGAGACAGTTGGCCAAATTGCAGGCTGTAGTTACTGTAAAGCATGTAAAGAAAAAAAAGAGCGAGGCAGCGCTATTATGCCAAAGTCATACAGTAGATAATTAGAAAATCCTCCCAACTCTCCACTCTCTCTCTCTCTCTCTCTCTCCACGCCACCCATTTAGTACTGCTGATACAAGAAAATAGTGAGGGTGACAAATTCATTTAAGTCAGTGGGCAGTATGCATTATTCACCATCCATCTCAAGGCTCCATGCTTGGTTTGATTTTTAATTCTTTGCATCGATCCTTTCCCCCCGGTGCCTTTGGTCCAAGTCCTTCCTTGTAATCAACAGTAATGGAAGGGTCCTGCGTGACGCCGCCGGCATCCCAGTAACAACTACTAGCTACATGTCAGAGATGAAAAGAGGTCTACTTCTGCAAAGTTGTGCTCCTTTTCCCCGGTCCTTCTCTCCTTCCTTCTCTCCCTCTCTCTCTCTCTCTCTCCATCTTTTCTAGGCTGACCTACTTTGGCACAGAGCTTAGGCTCCTTTTCTTTGTTTCTCGCACTGTTGTGGCAAGGGGAGAAAATCTGAGAGCTCTCCTACTGTATTCTCCTCCACACACACACACACCCGTTCTCCCCTCCAACCCCCCCCTGCTCCTGATCCGGGCGGATGGTGGCGGAGTCCGGCGCAGTGAAATATGCCAGATCCAAACCCTCGCCGCCCCCCTGCAAAATCGCTCCCGCCGAGTCTCACAAGAACCGTATTTCGGGGGGGGGGGGGTTTAAGGAGCTTACGTCTCGTGTACGACGCATGGAGAAAGGGGCTGAGCAGTGATTCGCCATGGGAGGAGGAGGGGGGGGGGGTACGCGGAACCCTCGCTATGTAGAGTGTATCTCATTATGGCTGAACTGCCTGTTACCTTTGGCAAACAGTGGGGGAACATTTCTCAGGCGAGCGTCACTCTAAAATGGGCGGGCTGGTAAACGACCGCGGCCCTATGGCTTCATGCGGCCATCGCTCAAATCTACGGCCCCACAGGGATGCGTGAGTTCAGTCATGATTAGACGCGTAGAATAAATAATCTGTGCTTACGACGGCCCCCTTGGTTTCGGCGGCCGCGCTGGATGGATGCCCACGTCCGACTCCTTTGTGTTTGTAAATTCCCCCCAGTTATTTTTGCCGAATGACCCTCTCAATCACGAGAAAAGTCAAAAATTCAATTTCTGAGCGAGGCGTCCATTATCAAAGCCCCCTGTGCTCAAGGGTACCTGCCCATTTACATGTACATTAGAGAGATGGGCGGTATACTGTACTCTGTTTTAATGGCATATTAAGGAAATCCAGAACAAATTAGGGTTTCGGTAAATTGCTCGAAGGCGTTTAGCGGTATTGATGTAAATAACGTTACAGCAGCAAACATATTATTACAGTACAAATATATCAACCAGTGTGATTACACTGTAACATGAGAAAACTTGAAGGCCTGTTTTTATTTGAAATCATTGCAGAAGCTGACGATGCTGACCCTCACATTCAGCTCAGACCGCATCGATTGGCTGTTAAATATTTTACACAAAACCACATCGGTCTGAGCCAGCGATGTTGGCTGTGGCTGAGCAGGACACTGCTGATGCTTCTATTTGTAGTCATCTTACCAAGTCTATCTTCAGGCTAAGGCACACTTGCAACAACAACTGTTGCGAGCCACAGTCTGGCTGCCTGAGCTCAACACTTACAACCCATATCCCGGAATTGTTGTGACGTTACGCCACTCTGCACTTCTGTACTGTGATCCTCCCATGTGTGAAGAGCAAAACAAGAGTAATTAAATCTTCATTTCCTCACCCCTACAACCATATTCATGTCTGTTAAATTGAAAAATCACACACTGTAAAACAGATCCACTTAAGTCTATGCCCCAGTGACTCTTGTAGTAGCATCAAGAAGGGGCGAGAAGCTTTTGTCGGCCTTTCCGCTAACAGTATAATGGCGTCTTGTTTTCATGTTATATGACCCTCTGGGGACGCCGTAAATCAAACACTAATTAGAACGTGCAGTGACCTGACGGCTGAAATGCTACCTTTAATGTCTTCCACAGGCTAACAGACAGCTGAGTGAATTTGGCGTCCAAAATAGAGTGCTTCAGCAAGCCCTAAGCAACTCGGTTAATTAAGACATGCTGACAACTGGTGAACTCTGCACATCATTACGGATCCGCTTGCCTAATTGGAAAGAATGGTAATGGTAAACACATTTCTCTTCACTACTGGGTAGCTGGAGTTGCAATAAAACCACTGGCGAACCACAGTCCGAGTATCGGTGACGTCTGTGGAATCATCATGACATTATCAATCCTGACAGATAAGCGTTCCTCCCAAAAGAGCTTAGATTTGTTGCCGGGACATAGAGAAACAGAGAATTCGTCCCACACAAGGCAAGTGTATAGATCGCCTAAGGTCTTACCTGCCCTGGACTTTGATGTCGGAGATAGCGTAGAAGTATCTGGAAAGGTTGTTCTCGTCCACCATAGTGGCTCCCGTGGCGGGCCGGAGCAGGCGCACCCTCAGGTCCGTGATGGTAAAGAAGTCCCTCAGGTTCTTGGTGGTGTCCAGCTGGCCGTAAAGCGACGCCATGTTGTGGAGCCGGGGCCCGGCGAACAGCGCGAAGCGGTCCTTGATCTCAAAGCGCACCGTTTTGTCGTACTTCCACACGTAGCCTCGCGAGTACTCCTCAGTGCAGATGATGTCCAGCAGGGTGTGCTGGGTCAGGTCCTGCACCGTCTTGGGCTCCATGGTGAAGGCGTCCAGGCAGTCGGTGGCGTAGAACTGATAGGGCTGCCAGGATCGCCCGTAGTCCAGCGACTTTTCCAGGACCATCTGTTCGGGCCGACCCGACTCGAAGGTGAGGACGATGTCGTCGGTCAGCTCGATGGTCTTGTTCCAGGACAGCGTGATGTTGACCAGCAGGGCCTTGGGGTACTTCTTCCAGGACGTGGACTGCCAGAAGGTTGTGGGGTTGCGGCCCTCGACGTCGAACATGAGCTCTGGCGGGTGGGCCAGCTCCTCGGTGGTGGCGTCGCATTCGTTGTTACACATGTACGGGTTCTCCTGCGAAGGGAGAGGGGGGAGGGAGAGAGAGAAATGGAGGGAGAGAGGCAGAGAGTAATGAAAAGTTGTTAGTCGCGGTGAGCAATAACAAAAACAAAGCTTGAGTCATTTTCAGAGTTGAGTGAAGAAATAAGACTTAATTCAAAGGACTCCTTGTGATTTAAGCACGAGGATCCTATCTCTCACATGATACCGTGCAATCAGGAGAGTAATTTATGAGCTTGTTGAGCCCTCAGCTCCTGATGAAACAGTAGCTGAATCCAGATGAGGGTCTCTGTATCTGTGCATAAACACTGTCCACACAAGACTGTCTGGTGTGTGGTCTGTATGTGAATATGTGGGTGCATGTGGCTTTATGTGGCACATTCATCTTTTATGGAGCTGCCAAGCACCCCCCCTGCATCCATGTCATTACACCGCCTTTCCCCCTCTCCTTTGCATGGTCACACCCTGTAACTACAAACAGGCACCATCGCACACAAATCAGATCGGTGATTTACGGCGTTCCCCGTTCTTGCATGTAAGATTTGTGATTTCTCCTCCTTGCCATTATTGACAACGCCAAGTATACGGGATGCCTCAAGGGTGAAATAGCCAACAAGAGCGGAATACCAGATCTATTAAGTTCATTTGTGGCAGGTATAAACTGAAGGTCACTCTAACAAGGAGCGAATAATTATGTCTCTTTACAGTCATATTTCTGCATAAAGCGGGCTCGTTGGGTCTGCGTTTCACACCTGAGAATATCTAGTGCTCTTGTCATCTGAAGCCTTCAGACAAAGAGCCGTAAGTCCATTTCAAGTTTTCGGGTGGGCTATTTTTCAAATTGTTTCATTAATACTGAGTTCAAGTGTTCACTTTTAAAGACAGGTAGCAGCAGCGCACATGACTTCACTTGAATCATTTGGAGTGTGAATCATTTCAATCATAACTCAAATAGAGAGGGTTAGATGTCTCTATTTTTTCCGCTCTCTCTCGTCTGCATTGGAGTTGCACTGCGGTTCCAGAGTGTCTTGGCAAGCTGTAAATTCATCAGGCCCCTTTGCTTGAAAGAGGTCCTATCCAAAACATTTGTCCGCTTTGCCACAAATCATTACTGGGCGATGTTCTCTCCTCGCTCCCTGGGGGCTTGATCTAGCTGTCAGGGGGAGGAGGCACTCCTCCAGGAGGACCTTTCAAGTGCTACAAGCTCCAATTTATCAGGACAAGATAATCCGCTACTTGATTAGGTAGGAGATGTCACCCTGTGTGTGTGTGTGTGTTTGTGTGTGTGTGTGTGGCAAGGAAACAGGGAGAAGAGCAAGCCTCTGATGTAAGATGCACAAAAAAAGGCAGAGAGACAGAGATCGAGTAAGTTAGAGGGAGGAAAGGGGAGGGGAAAAAAATGTCTCCGTTCGGCTAATAAGCTTTGCACGTTTCTCCTCGTCCTCCAAGGCAAGGTGACAGTGAAACAGGGCTCTGTCAGGCCTTCTAACTGCTGGAGAGCCCCATTAATATCCTGTCTGGACAATCCCCTACAGGCCTCTCCCAGCACCGGACAGTGGTGGCTGGGAGGGAGACGGAGGAGAAGGAAGGCTGACTGGCTGGCAGTGGAAAATTCCGCTTGGGTTTCAGCCGACCGGCGTGGTGGGAGGTTAGGTGTGCCATTAACTACAGCATCTGGCGCGCCACGTAGCCACAGACAGATGTGTAATAACTCATACGCGACAGTTATGCCTGCTTAGGGGATATGGACAGTCGCTAAAAACACACTTGCCGCGCAGGATGGCTGACTGTGTTGTTTGGGCTGCAGGAAACGGTGTATTCTAGTTGCGACGATCAAGGGAGACATAAAGCTGTTATTCAATGATAGTGGAGCATAGGTGTGGATTTGTTGGGGAGACAGGGGGACATGACTCCTTCAATATGAGAGGAAGAATGAATTCCCCCCCCCCCCCCCAATCATTTCTGCTTCAAACTGACACTACATTCATTCTGCATTTTTAGAAGCACAGTTGAGTTTTACTGACACGTTTTGTGAGTGGCTTTGGTCACAAGAGCAATTCATCTTCCCCTTTAAAAACTGGAGCCCGTCTCTCAGCCAGTGAAAATTGTAATACCTTTAAAGGCATTTCGACAACATGCTAGAATGTCATGTTTCATATTTTGATTGATGTTTGCTCTTCAGATCAGGGGTTCACTTTGAGGTTTTTTTTTTTCTTTATTTCACCAATAATTCTCCTCACTCCTGCACACGTTTCTCATATAAATGTACATCTTTTGTTGCAATTTTACTTGCTGAAGTGGGGGGAAATGGGAGTTGGATTTAGGCTGCAACCATACCAGTAGTATGTTCTGACTGATTTGGGTTTGATCCCGGCTCTGTGCCCCCCCCCCAAGGTTGTACTGAAGCCTACACCTTTTCCTTGGAGTACAAGAGTAAGCAAAGAGATCTCTGGGTATCCTTTTCTGAGGTATGGGCGGCTATATCAAGTCTGAGGTCGGAATTTGTGTTCCTTTACGGGTGAATCTGACAGATCAAATGATCCGCTATTACTGTAACACACACGCGCGCGCACACAAACTGCCATCCACACCGGCCGCATCTCCGTAATCAGACAAAGATGTATCCCCATCGATCGCTTTGGCCAAGGGGCTGAAAATCTGCTGCGTGTAGCACCTGGCAACCTTGGCCAGCCGTCCAGAGCTCCCCCCCTCCCCCCCCGAACACGCAGGTTAAAAACCTTTCATTACTGTCTCCTCCGGTTCTCGCCTGACGACAAAATACCGCCTTTATGAAGATCAATAACCTCACCGGTCAGCCGGAGCAGAGAAAGGGGATAAAATGCTGAGTCCGGCCCCATGAAAATCAATGGCAGACTTCTGTGTTTTACTTTAGGGCGCTGGTGAGGGCTCTATTAGCCGATTAATGGTTTGGCACACATTAAGATAATTGACAGCGCCCGGTGCTACAACACAGCATTTCTGTAATTACAGAAGATGTTTCTATTAATCCCAATCTGATGATAAGTGGCCGGGATGGGGGACAGCCGTCACACGATATAAAGCCGTGGCTGAGGTCGCTGGAGCGGATAGGTCACGCTAAATTGGCGCTAATAGAGACGCCGTCGACCCACCCAAAACACACCGGCTTAATCCGATTATTAGCATTGTGATGGGGTGAGATAGTGCGAGTGTGTGTGTGCCTATGTGTGCAGGTGCATCTGTGTGTGTGTGTGTGTGTGTGTGTGTGTGTGTGGGGGGGGGGGGGGTGTCGGGGGGGGGGGTGTTCACAAATCATCATCAAGCCGCTCTAATCCCTTTGTCATTGTCCCCATTATAGTCAAATTGCTCAGGCTAATTTCAGCAACTGACTAGAGAAAGGAGAAAAACTAACAACGCAGCAATGTGGAGGATAATGAATTAGACTAATTCCATTCTGCTGCACTCCACAGACCAATGTTATTTGTGCTGTTTAGGGCATGGGGAAGTGTTTTTCTCATGGATGGCCGACCAAGGCTTTTCCAAACAGACACATAACAAATAGAACACTTTGCCAATTTGCCTGATCCACTCATGGAGGAAAATAGGAACATTTCATATCAGTCGTCTAAAGCAATCTAGCTTTTCAGCATTTCTCTCTAGCAATACCTTTCTGATGACAAGTAACTGACATTACTATTTGTTGTAGCAATTTTGGCTACATTGGTCAATTTTAGGTATTATATTTTGCCTCTATAACTGCTGTAGTTTCATAAAATATACAAAACAATCACCAAAGCAACTGTAAATAGTTAATCCAATCGTTTTTGTAATGCACTGCATCAAGAAACCTTTTAATGACCTTGACCTTGTATGCAAAACACATTTATTCAGTATAACTTGTAGATATGACCACCAAATTTGACATGCTGCTGCTCCTTAACAAAATAGCTGGTGCTTTACAGTGGCTGTTATCTTTTTTAATCTCTTTTGCCATTTATATTTTATGGGGTATTTTACATGAAAAAACAGCACAACAAATACATTGCCTTATATGTGGTATTTTGTAAATATTTAATATTTCTATTTTTTTTTTTTACAAATCCCTCTAGAAATTACCAGCTATTTAGTTATGCATCAGAATGAAACAGGAAACGTACCACAACTTTATCCACTGAGAAAAAACATTTCTCATTGATATGCAAATTTACACCTTTTTTATGTAGTGTTTGCCAATTTGAATATGTTAATAACAACATTCTTCCCCATATTCAATGCAGAAAATTTCATTCTGATGGGATCAAAGCTTGTTTTTTTCCTTATTTGCCTGTGGTGCCTTATCCTGGCCATATGTACAAGTTATGTTGACAAAAGGTGTTTTATCTTAAATTTTCTGACCTTTACCCTAACCAGATAGGTCAATGAAGAACAAACCTTTATTTATAAGGCTGATCTGAAAAAAGACAAAATGCTTCTAAATAGGCCAGGGAGTGTGGAATAGATTAGTTTGCATGAAAAGCCAAGCTAAAAGGCGAGTCTATGCATATTCTAACATACAAAATAGAGTAAGTTACAGACTCTTGTCTTTTGGCCGAGGCTGGTTTTAAAATAAGATATGCCTGTGGTGGCTGACAGCCCCGGCCCGGCCACACCGTAACCGCTGATGGAGGATGGGACTTCTGGGAATATAAATTTACTAGCTGCCGACAGGCCGTCCAGATAGATGGGCCCCCACCAATCAAAGCGATCCGTTTGTGTGACAGATGTCTCGGACTTGTAACCCAGATAGCAGATTGAATCCGCCCTCCATCCTTTCCTCCCTACCCTCTCTCCCTACCTCTTCTCTCTAACCCTCATTTCTTGCACCGTCACGTTTTCTTTTCAAAACAATGTCAGGGATCCATGAGCACACTCCAAAAAAAAAAAAAATCCCTCTAAACAAGTGATTTGAGCTTGTGTTTAGTCTTAGGATTTTAAGAAGTGAAAAAATCTGCCAATGGAGTGATGTCATTTCATCGGGAGGGTGATATTTACAGTATTTCAATAACAAGTTTATTAAAGCTATTCATCATCGCTTCACAACAGACCTTGGAGAAGGTTTTGGGGTACCTTGAGCAGGTAGCACCCGCTGTAGAAATACCAATACATACACATAAAGTAGATTTTGGATAAAATCACTGACACCAATATTAGGACTGCATGTAGCTGAAATACTCTGACATTTACAGTAGCTCAAAATAAACTGGCAGTCAAAGTTTAAAGAACAAAATAAAATTAATAATTGAATAAATACACTGTAACTACCTGAGTTTTACTTGCTTTGAACAACAGAAGATGACATTACATTACATTGGACCTTTCAACACACAGCTGAACATACAGTATGACTGCAGTTTGTCAGAGTTCAGGTGATACTTGTATTCTGCAACTTGACTTGGTTCTTCTAAATAAGGTGGCGCTAACAAGGACGTTAGCTTATAATACTTATAATACCAGGCGAACAGACAAATTTAGCTAACAAGTTACAAGCTAACATTCATCAGCTTCCCTAAGCCAACATTACGCTAATCACTATGAGATGCTGTTGATTATGCGCTTAGTGCATCAAAATGTATGCTTTATTTCATGTTATCTTAGCATTTAATTCATAATCCTGATGTTCGACATCCCTGTGTTTGCCTTGGCACAGCCTTGAGTGCATAAAATAGATCATTTGTGAAGAGGCATACCACTTGACCATTAATTAGCGTGAATTAGCTTCTATTCCCTCACGAAAGGGTTACCACTGCTTAGCCTTTGTGTCATGCACTAGGCCTACTAGCAAGTGACAGAGGACTGAATGTGTGGATTGAGGGGGTTGAGACATAAGTCAGGAGTGCTGACTGGCTGGGAAATTAATACTGTGTGATTGTCAATCATTCCAGCTTCATGCCTCATTTAAAAAAAATCAAAAAACAAACAAATGTGGCACTGCTACGCAAGCTGCATACAGGTTGGCAGGTCTGCCACTGGTATGAATATTGTGCTATTTAATTCAAGAAATTTCTTGAACTGGGTTGCTTTGCGTAGGCAGTACAATACTAGAATGACTTGTTAAGATTGACAGTTTTTGCAGTACACACAATATTAGCAAATAAACAACAAATATGTCAATGCCATTCTCCACATTTCCCACTAGCCAAATCCTGGGGTGGTCTGAATATTCTAACATCGCAAATGTGAATGACAAGATCCCAGTGTGTTAAAAGAAGTAGAGCTCGGGCAATATCAGGTTTTGTTTATTCCAATGCAATTTGACCCACGCAATGCAAGGTACACCAATGTCCACTCAGACACAATACACAAATACATTCTTGCCATTCAATCTCCATCTAACACAGGAGAGGGACAAAGAAAGATAGCGAGAGAGATTGGAGGAGTTTATCAGTAAACACATATCGATGCCAGAGCCCAGGAACTCCTAATGAGAATGAGAAACCGCCTCCTCACCACATGCTCCTGCTTTTTCAGGTGTGGTAAGAAATCCCCTCCACATGACAGTTTATTAGAAACGCTTCCAAAGCGTTTCAAAGTCACCCTCCTCCTCTCCCTCCGCCGCTCTGTATCTCCAACAACTCTCTTTTTGGATTCAATTCTATTTCAGTGGAACATTTTTTCATTGCCACGGAAGGTTGGAAACAATATTGCCAAAAGCATCGAGATGAAAGCTGTTACATGTAGCATTTTAACATCAATTAATCATTACCTCATTAAATTTGAGACATCAGTATAATTACTGTAAACAAACAAGACCATCGCTAATAGGTTTGGCAGCCTCCACCGGCCTCCACACTGCATTTTACACTGTGAGCCACCAGGTCGGATTTGGCGGGAAATCTGCTGGATTGCTTTATGGCACAAAACAGGAAGAGAGCTCTGTTTTTCCAGAGCAAACACAGCTAAAGCTTTCAGAGTTTGGCAATGGCAGATGGTGGAAGGAGTGAAAAGCCGATGGAAAAATCACTTCCTGTTCAGTAAAGACAAAGACACCAGGGAGGTGGAGGGGGGTGTAGGTAGGAACAGGGTTTATGGGAAATGTGGTCTTAATTTTGAGAAACTTAAGATATATTGTTGTTTAAAAACTGCTATTTATAGCACCTTCAAAGATCAACTTCACTTTTACATTATACATTTTATTCCATTTACCACTACATTTCATTGCATCAGCAGTGCAGGTTTCTACATATCCATCTTCCATTCCCAGATCCTCCATTACAGTCTTCTCTTTCTCCATATTTTTCCCCATCATATCCCTCCTCACTCTAAGTCACCCCCATCTCCCCTCTCTGAAATGCATAATCTCTCTTCCTTACTAAGTCTATCCATTTCTTCTCCATCTCTTTATATGTACCTTTCTCTTCCCTCAGCTAGGTGTCTGTGTGTGCGTGTGTGTGTGTGTGTGTGTGTGTGTGTGAGGGTGGGGGGTTAAAGCTATCCCCGCTGCATTAATGAGACCTTGTGTTCCACGATAGATTTCTTCACCCCGACCCAGGGGCTTGATTGAAGCAGTGCTCTCTCATTTTCAAAACCTCTCTCTCTCTCTCTCTCCTTTTCCCAGTCATGCTAACACCTTTGTGGGATCCTCTCTCTCTCTCTCTCTCTCCCTCTCTCTCTCTCCCATGGTGATGGGTGGTGCAGACAGAAAGAGGGGCTTAACCTGGACGTGGAATGAATATTGGATGCCAGTGTGACAGATTACAGTGGTAATAGACACCCAGGCCAAATCCTCTCAAGGATTACAATCATATTTTCAAATGGCTCAGGGTCGGCCGGAGGTCAACCAGGCTGGACCATGGTCAACAAGGCGGCAGGGGGCCTGAAATCACGCACACACACCCACACACACACACACCAAGCCCGGTTTGCCATCTGTGTCTAGGAATGATATAACGTATGGTTTTAGCGTGCAATTTAAGTCTTTTTACAAGTAGTCACACAGCATAGTGCATATATTGAGAATAATGAAGGGCAAATGGAAGTTGAGGCTGCAAAGCTGGTCTAGGCACGACAATTGTTAAGCCCAGTACTCTCTCTCACACACACACACACACACACACACACACGGGCAAATGAAGACATGTTTGCCATCTGTGTCTAGGAATATTACAATGTAAATGACGTGGTTTTAGACGTGGTGCAATTGAACTAATCTTTTACAATAATGCACAATGTCAAAATAGTCACATAGATGTATTGAGAGGAATGACTAAACTAATGGAAGCTGAAGCGGCAAACCTCTTCGGCATGACAAAACACACACACACACACACACACACACAGAGTGGCGGTGCCCCACCAACCCTGAGCAGCTTCTAGTGGACCAGAGAGAGAGAGAGAGACAGCTGAAGGGGTGAACAGATGAAATATGCCGTTTTTGTGGCACCGGTGGGGGAAATCCAATAGTGATCTAAGGCCGCCTTAACCACCGCAGTGCAGGCCAGCGGGTGGACCGAGGGGGGGGGGAGGGTTATGAGGCGGGACGACGTGTAAATGTCCCACCGTCGGCGTCCGTCGCGATCGGCGGCGGCGATTTAGGAGATTCATGAGCCTTAAAACAATTGCGGGGGGGGGGGGGAGGGGGGGGAAACGCCCGTCGTCGCCCATGCACACGATATAAAAACAATTTTATATTCTATTATCTTTTATATGCCGCCGCTCGCCCCTGCCGGGTGCCATTGCGATACGGATCGGAGGACGGGGGGCGGTATCCCCCTGCTTAAGAGATGGTGTATTTCTGAGAGCGCCCCGTCAAGAGCTACAGCTATAGAGGCGTACGGTGCACCTGCAACACGCCGCGGTAAATGGGACGGGATAATGGTGCGTGACACAGCCGCGGTTGCATTAAGTCTCGGTTAAGGGTGAAGTTAATTCTACTGGAAAAAGAAGCGTACAATTCAGTTCACTGCGTTTATTTTATCCGTACGGGCATGCTGTTTTCTCTCAGGGGGGGGAAAAGGCTTTAGCATAAGGTTTGTGCGGAAACCTAAGACGGAGATTTCACTCTTATGGTGGGAAGGAGAAAATGAATTTGGTTTGGCAGGCAGACCAAACACAATAAATCTCCAGCACTTATCTCACAATTTTCCTTCCTCTCCCTCCCTTATACTTCACCCAAAGACATAGCTTGTCTGTTAAGAGTGGCAGTAGGCAGGGATGTAGTGGAGGGTAAATTCACCTAAACATTTCCCACTTTATTTATCTTTACCAGTTAAATTCAGAATATACTTAGTAAGTAGTGTCAAGCTGATGTAGCAGAACTGTGGCCAATTCTGGACTCTCTAATGTGATTTCGGGTCTTTCGGTTAAACGTTTTCAATGAGTTCCCTATCAAAAGGCAGGTGATGTGAATTCATACATATTGGAGGCGCTAAATATAAAATTTCACTAATATCTACAGATATTTAGACAAACAGTTATGAACTAAGACACAAACAGCACAAAACTTTAGATTGTGTTTTGGGCCATGTAGAGCAGTGGTTCTCAACGTGGGGTCCGGGGACCACCAGGGGTCCTTTGAGGGCATCCCAGGGGGTCCCCAGCAAATTGATGAATCGTTAAACTTAATTATTTCATTTACAAGAACAATTATAGAATGTAGGAGACTGACTATTTTGATCATAGTTTCACTGTTATCTCTCTCCCTACAATACAGATAGTCATGGAGTGCTGGACAAAATCATATCTGACAATAAAAATATTCTCAGATTTGGGTCCAAGGGACAAAATCTCATCAAATGGAGGTCCGTGGCCCTAATGTGGACTAAATTAGGGGTCCTTGATATGAAAAAGGTTGAGAACCACTGATGTAGAGGATCCATAGTTAACAGTAATGAAGATACCAGTGAAGAACAGATAATAAAAGATCCAGTGGGTGGTGATATTGACTGATTAAATGGAAAAATAAAAGAAGTGAATTCAAATTCCAACAGCTATCTGTAACATGGTGAAAGTACATGAATGGTTAATATCAAAGCCATCATGAACAAAGACAGAATTGCAAAATTGGATAAGCCTTTTGCGTCATAAAATTTGAAGAAAAGGAATTACAAGTTCAGGTAAAAGCAGTATTCAACATAAAAGACAGATGACGCATATTAATGTGTGAGAAACGTCAGTGAAAACAGAACAGGATGGACTCTATTCATTACAGATAATGGATTTTTGGTTGAATGCTGACCAGAAATGGCCACTGACATTAAGTTATATTTTGACCAACATTAAGTTAATTTATATATACATTATATGTGAATATATACAATGAAGAATGTGGTTGTTCTGGGCAGCTCCCAGGTATAGACTGTGTGAAAGTGATAGGGCATTACTGGAAAAGAGCATGGTGCTTAGTTAACATTCCATGGATAAAAAAAAAGAGTTAAAATAAAAAATGAACAAAAAACTCTGAAGCAATGGCCCCAAAAACATGAATGGATCACTGTGGGTTTCCGCCACTTTGGAGACAAGCGTCATTCATCCTTTATTAAGATGACACTCCTACAGCGAGCCGATACACCAGGGCATAATCGATCTGGTGGCTACCGCCACAGCGAATCTCTCAATCAAACTGTCCCTGTCAGATAGCATTGAGACTTGGGATTTTTTCACAATACGTGTAGACCTTAAGACTGTAACATTAGCCCGTAGCCATGATCACCCCTTATCTCTTAGCGGAGAAATCCCTCAGGATTTGACGTTGTGAAGCTGAAGCTCTCCATCCCCCCTTCCCTCTCACCATCTCTCCATCCAGCGGTATATATAATGGTATAATAATGCTACATGTCCTGCATAGAAGCCCTCCAGAAAGACATGGATCACTGTCACCTTGACCGAGCTAAGAAGCTAACCCCAGCGCAGGGAGCTGCCCCGGCTTCTTCCCCGTGGATAGTCCCCCCCCCCGACCTGCCTACTGCAGTCAGGCCGCCTTACAAATTAGCACTGGATCATTCTGCTGTCCTGCTGCCGGTGGGGAAAGACGGGACGCATTGAGGAACACTGGAGCAATGAAGGGCACGGGCGTCAATTACTGTAGGTATGGCAAGGTGTGGCACTGACTATGCCTTAGAATGAGTGAGTCTGAATTTGTTCTTGAATCACGGTGTCAGAAAAATAATTTTGTACAAATCAAGCAGCAAAAAGTAACAAGACTCAGCAGGGAAAGCACACAACTAAAATATAAAATGAAGCAATAAATTACAGTAGAAATAATAAAATAATAAAACTATGAAAGCAATAAAATAGAGTAGAAACAATTGTGGCGTTAACATAAACATATGTTGCAGCACATTTACATGTTAAGTAGCATCTAAAAGTGGGAAGTGGGCATATGGGAGAGAGCTAATGTGTACGAATTACTTGCTTACTGAAATATGGAGTATAGCACAAAATCATTTTATAATTAATTACTTTGTTGTATTGGCAGTACATCTATGTCTTTACGTAATATGCTATAAGCTATGTTTGCTAACAACTCAGTTGCTAACGTTAGCTAGCTAGCCAAGTGGCCAAACATTGCTGTACTCTCCATAGAGGAGGTTAGTTTTAGGTTCATATGTCATCACCATTAATGTGCCATGGGACTGTACAGGAATTGTACTTTTTATCATTAGAATGGAGTGCAAAGAACAAGTAAAAATTGCCAGAAATGTATTTGGATGCCATACCTTAAAATAAACCACATAAGGGAAGCGTTCAGGACTGATATTCCCTCTAAACTGATATTTTGGTGATGGCTAATAAATTACCACTGTGACCAAATAATAATATCTTGTAAGTCATCAGTCATCGCTCCACTTTGTAGCCAGAAATTCAGTATATAGAAGCAGGTTTGGAAGTTTTGGTGGTAAATGACCTTAGATGCAGGGGCTTTGCCAATGCTTAACGTTTAGTGAGTTGATGCCCCTGATGAGGGGAAGGGAATGAAAGTCCCGTCTTCCCGTCTTCCCGTCTTGCCGTGGGCTCAGTGACTGTAAGGCAAGGCCCATTGAGTCGTTCATTTGAACCGATATTTGACTCCCCTGCAAATTGGCTGCTTCCTCCGACCTTCAGTGTCACCAAGAGGTATTGGGTTTGGACGGACGCCACGTAATTTTAGGTTCTGATTTTGAAAGCGTCAAGTAACAGATACAGCTCCCCCCCCCGCCCCCCCCACCCCCGTCGATAGCGCGACTTCTGAATTACATAAGCACTAAAAGAGGCGGTGAAAATGAAAATGGAAATGTCGGGCCCAAACCGCGGCTCCACACTCGGCGTCGTAGTAGAATTAAGCAAAAACGGAGTTCGCCAGATGTTTTTTTTTGCTCCGAAAGCCCTTACAGTCATAGCAGTGCCATCCCATTTCACACCTAGCGAGGCCTTTTCAATCAAGCCGCTGTCATCAAGCTTCGACCCTCATTAGTGGCTCGACAGACCGCCGTAAGTACATGGGGAATCTATTCCCATTAATGAGCGCTTCTGTGACTCGGTCAGCGGCGGCCAGAGCGCGCGGGGGGGGGGTAAATTTAGCACCTTATAATTATCTCAAAGGGGGCCGCGGGATGAAGTTGGGGGTGGGGGGGGGGGGTCGAGGGTACGGGTGGGGTGGGTGGGTGTCGGAGATGTCAGAAAAATCCAATCAATCGTCATCTCTCCTGATTTACAAGATTTCTATTTTTTGACGCGAGCTTGTCTCCAGTCTTCGGGGGTTTTATTTTTTTCCTATTCCTTTTTTTTTTTTTTTTTTTTTTTTAAAGATAGGGCTTTTAAGAGATGATTAAAATCAATAGTGTGGTAAAGCTAGGCATTCCCACTGTGGATATTTAACTGCGCCGGGTGTAGTTGGGATTCAGCTCCAGGCCTCT
Source organism: Centroberyx affinis (assembly GCF_046629955.1). Lineage (NCBI taxonomy): Eukaryota > Metazoa > Chordata > Actinopteri > Beryciformes > Berycidae > Centroberyx > Centroberyx affinis. Next base: position 117,489 of record NW_027280210.1, on the reverse strand, counting down.
CTGTCAGATCACTGAAGGTCTATTTAGTCATTCTACAGGGAGACTTTCTTCTTTTTCTTTCCCCTTTATTCTTCTTTCTCTTTCTCCTTCCCCTCCCCTCTCTCTCTTTTTTTTTTTTTTTACCACTGAATCGGAGAAAATGATTGGCAGATGACTCCTGGGAAAAAGAGCTCAGTCCTTTTCCTCTCTCCGAGCTCACAGGATCACGGCACTCAAACACACTGACAGGCAAAGTGGGCTCGCACGCACACACACACACACACACACAGATTTACACACACACACACAAATACATTTTAAAGGCAAGACACATAACACACTGAGGCAAAAACAAGGACAAACACATACTAACACATACACACACTCAGGGATTGACTTAATACTATTCCTATGATCCTCGACAGCACATTTGCAAAAATGAATGAGTCTCTCCTAAACTTGACAACAACTGGGGCATTACAGACGTGATTTGTTCATGATTTCACATCCAAACAAGCTTAATTTATTGGTACTATTATATTATAACAGTTGTAACCACAGAAAATCCTCTCCCAGTCACCTTTTCAAACTTTGCCAAGTGATTCTGGAAAAAGAGGTATGGGTGTGACATACAGAACGGTGACTACAGAGTAAAGAGCCATGACAAATTCTCTCTTTGGTTTCCAGCTATGGAAAACGCTTGTGAATAGTCACTGATACAAAGGCAACTGTCACGAATCCTATGAATAACATATTGAGTTGTGAAATATGCAATCCCCCTTCATCATACATCAGTAAAACCGAGCTAAAGGAACTCCACAAAGGCAGCCAGCCAGCAACAATGCGACAACACAAGAGGATACACTTGATTCCGCGACAAAACAAAAACGTCGATCCTGTGAACGCGCGCCACGCTCTTCCCCTTTATCACCCATCAGTCTAAAAAGAAAGCAGTCTGTAAAAATAAAACGAAAGGAAGACTGTAATAGCGCGCAGGCCAGCGACAATAAAACGCAAGAGGATCCACTTGATTCCACAACAATAACGCTAAGCATCCGCCGCCACCGCCGCCGCCATAATCACAACCCTCGAAGAAGAGTCAAGGGTGCTTCGCCGGCTGATTGTCTCTGGGCTCTTGATGAGCCGCCATTAAAAAGATGAGAGAGAAGCAGGGGAGGGGGAAAAAAAGAAAGGAAAAAAAAACAGAAAAGGAAATCAAAAACTTTAACAGGGCCAGAGGGAAGTGCTACACTAATCAACTCCACTCTGCCGAAATTATAGATGAATTAAGCACTCTGTTAGTGATTAATTAAACCGAGAGATTCAAACTAATGAGACCACACATAGCAATATGGGTGGGGGTTGAGAGGCAGAGGAGGGGGGGGGGGGGTTTGTCAGATTTCTAGTGTACGTTTCTGGCACCGAGCATCGCGGAAACACACCGGTTTTGGCCTGCAACCCATTTTAAAGAAGGATTAGATGCGGTGGTTGATCTTGTGGCGGCTGCACACGGGCCGCGCTCATTAAATAGTCAAGGGATCGGCTTAATATAGTAGTTGAAATAAAGAGCTATCTGCAAATGGACCGAGACCGGGGAGATGAGAAACTGCTGTGGCTGCGCAAACCTATCTTTATTTACACTCAGAGGACAGCAAAATATCTAGTATGACTGAGAGTGACATGTCAAAGTAAGCCATCCGATCCGGCTCGGCCCGTTTTACCAATCGGGCCTCTTGAAAGCAAGATTTGACTTTAGTGGAGCATTTTCACGTTCCAACAGGCACTCCTCCGTAAAAGTTCAGGAGCAGTCGGCCTTTAACATTAGCTGCCCTGGGGATCTGCTGTCACCGCCAGCAGTCAGGCCCTTTTCCCCAGCTATCAATATAAACAACTGCAACGAGGAAAATCTGCTTCCTATAACGTGCAGTATGATCTGGGACAAAGAATGAAATAATATCACTTGGATCTACCTTTCCTTGTTTGTAGACGAGCTCGAAGTAGGTTTTTAGACTAGGTTTAAAATCAAAGTAAGAGAATAGTGCTGACTGTGGGTTTCCATGGCACCAAGCACCAAGTCCGGTGCTTGGGAACAAAAAAAGCAAGGCACAAAAACATGTTTTTAAAGCTGTAATATGTGACAATATGCTGCGATTTCCCCGACCACTAGAGGGTGACAGAAACCGCAACGCATTTGTAAATAAAGCACAGCAAAGCCGCTGGACTACAGAAGCCCCTACGGACAAACCTAGCGAAAAACCATGCATAAATCCTAACAGATAAGCTAAATGTAGAAGTGTCGCTGGTTACCAGTCTCTCTTTGCTGGATTTTTCTTCCGCTGATGGTTACATGTCCCACAATGACAAGCGTTGGTTGTTATATTGAGCTTATACTGTATGTATGTAGTTTTTCAATCCAACCAAACACTAGAGCAGCTGATTTCACTGATTTGCACACCTTCAACCAGAGAGGTAGTGATTAATCAGAGAAATTACTTGCTGTAGTGTTTGGTTGGAATGAAAACCTGTATACCTATAGCTCTTGATTAGTGCTGCAACAATTAATCGATTAATCAATTAGTTGTCAACTATTAAATTAATCGCTAACTATTTTGATAATCGATTAATCAATTTGAGTAATTTTTTAAGAAAAATAAGTCAAAATTCTCTGATTCCAGCTTCTTAAATGTGAATATTTTCTGGTTTCTTTACTCCTCTATGACAGTAAACTGAATGTCTTTGGGTTGTGGACAAAACAAGACATTTGAGGACGTCGTCTTGGGCTTTGGGAAACACTGATCCACATTTTTCACCATTTTCTGACATTTTATAGACCAAACAACTAATTGATTAATCGAGAAAATAATCAACAGATTAATCGACAATGAAAATAATCGTTAGTTGCAGCCCTACTCTTGATGGCACATGGTCGCAAACACCGGGTCTTGTCCAGTGGTTCTCAGCCATGTGCCATCGGGGCCCAAAAGTCTAGGTTTTCATCGCAACCATACAGCAGTTGATTTCATAGTTCCTCCTCTCTGGTTGTACATCAATGAAATCAGCTGCTGCAGTGCTTGGTTGGCGTACAAACCTGCAGACTCTCGGGCCTCGGTGGCACACGGCTGAGAAACACGGGTCTAGTCCGTCACAAAAAAGTTGTTTTCTGGTTTCTAAGCATTTCGAGCACTGTCGCTTCCTTCCTCGAGGCACTTTTCCCATTCTCCGCGTATACCGTTCCCCTGCTTCCTGTTCAGTTATTCTGTACCACCCCCACACCCAATCACCCCAAGCCAAGGTTGACACTTTTTTTTTTTTTTTTTTTTTTTTTTTCCCCGCCTGTGACTGACAACAATAACAATACAGAACGAAACTAGGGTGCGGCGCCTGTGTTTTCAGCCACAACAGCGTCTCAAACCCCTACACGCTAGCAGACAAAGATCTCTCTCTTACTCCTGTACCTGCCTTCCCATCCCTCCCCTCCACCGCCACCGCCGCCGCCTCCTCCTCCTCTATTCCTACTCTCAGAAAAGTTGATTTCATCTGACGTGACGGAGCCGCGCAGGAAGCCATGGGCGGAGGTGTTACAAATGCTCTTGTCACCGCGCGAACGTGGCAAGCGAGCGAGCGCCCCCGACAGCAGCTCTCGGATGCGACTTGGGGGGGGGGGGGAGGGGGGTGGTGGAAATCGGCATCGGCGCCGCTCCGCTCCGCCTCGCCTCACCTCACCTCGCCACCCGCCGCCTGTTTGACTTCAGTCTTTATCTCTCATTTCAACTACACCAGCAAAGTGCTCTGCGCCTACCCCTCCGTTCGGCTGGCCTAGTTTTGATACTGGTGGGGGAGAAACTCGCTGGGCGGGAGGAGGAAAAAAAAGGGGGTAAAGCGAGGCGAGGGTTAGCGTCGGATGCCGATGGGGGGGGGTAAAATTCCTGGTTCGAATGTTGCGTGCGGAACGGTAAACACGGCTCACCATTTGGGTAAACAGGACTTTGTACGTTCCGAGCGAAGCGCTAAAACGACCATCTACAAACATATCACATTATCGGAGGCGCCGCGGTGCGGAAAAGCAAATAACAGCGGCTTTGTGTGATGCAACAGGGGATCCACAGTGTCAATAGCACTCAAACGGGCGTTTCATTTCAATGTAAATAAGGTGTCACCGGAGCGGCGGTTGGGAAAAAAAAAAAAAAAAGTTAATGCATATCACTCCGGAGTATCAGACTTCCACCTTTTCCTCTGACTCAACAGTACCGTCAGAAACTAGGGCTTGGCTGTAATTCAGCCTTTTCCTCATAGATCTAATCTCTGCGACGTTATCAGTCAGCTGCTTGGATTTGAAGAACGTCTGTGTGTGTGTGTGCGTTTGCCCAAGTGTGTGTATGCATATCGCTGTCGCCGTGTGAAAAACTCATAACCCCGAATGTGGGTGATTTTCACGTTTTAACTTCAGTTGAAGGACTACATGCTCCTCTATGGGTTGAGAATATTCTACCACCCTTGCTCCGATGAAACCCTTTCAAAACCCCATTGGATAAACTCAAAATTCAATGCCCATCAAATTGAAAACAAGGCTGTTTTTCTTAGTTCCTGGAAAGTTGACATTCTGGAGATACAAGGTTTTCCACAGTGAGAAAACTTAGCCGGTGTTTTTTCCCCTAGGTATGTCAACACAGCACATACTTCAAGGCGTGCTGAAGTGATAATCCGCAAGATTTTCTTTTTTCTTTTTTTTTTCATGAACCAGCTCTATATTGACTCACTATATTATATCAATCAGCAATAGAAAGTAGCAAAGTGGACATTTATTCATATGAAAATGTCACGGATTATTACCTTAATCCACACAAACATGCCTGAGCACATAAGGCTGCATGCACACACGGGGAAGGCAGTCTCGTCTCATTGGCTTTCCACTCTGTACGTGTGGACGTGTGTGTGTGTGTGTGTGAGTGAGACACACAGAGGATATGAGCGTGTGTGTGTGTGTGTGTGTGTGTGTGTGTGTGCGCCTGCAGTTCCAGACAGAAACCCATGGAGAGCGTCTGTTGGCAGCGAGACAAAGCAGCCGTGCCAAATCCCCTCCCAGTTTTAACTTCTTAATGGGAATATGGCAGCCCATCTACCTGAATAAATAAGCCTACTAAACATCAATAAACCGCTGAAAAGAATGTGTGGTGCTGAGAGCAAATTAGACATCATTGGAAGCAGTAAGTGTCAATTTAACTCGAAGGAGGTGGGTGGTGCTGCTGTAGGCACTAAGGGTGTATGGATATGATACTACTTGTATTTGTCGCTGTATTTGTTCAACCAACCAAATTATTTGCATTTGCATTTGGACGAATTCTAAAGTGGGCGGGGCACAAACAGAGTGGGTGTGGTTTAGACGGATGCCTGAAAAATCCATTGCTATTGTTGAGATATTAAAGCATTAAAATCATGGTTTCACAATGACCTATCAATTATAATTAAGTAAAAAAAAAAATGTTTAAAACTGTATTAAAAAAACCCCCCAAAGAAACGTAAACATAGGCTTTTATAAATATAACCATAAACAATCATAGCCATAAACAAACAGGGAAAAAAATCTCCACCCTGACCTTATTGGTATGAACTGCATGGACACTAGGGGAGACTAAACAGTCAATTATAAACTGAAGAAATGTCTTTATGAATCTAAATATATAACGGGGAGATATTGAACAGTCAACGATAAACATCTTTCTGATAAACATCGAACTACCTTATGAACTGCACATGCTATGAGGAACACCAACAAACCGCCCTTCTCTTCTGAGTTCAATGAGAAAAGCCAGTTATTTTTTATTTTCACTTCAACTACAGGTGGAATATTAAAACTTCCAAATAATATTGAATAAATTCATTAGGAACAAATACTATAAAATTCATTACTTGGGCTTTGCCGAATAAGGTATTCACATTCAGGAGCATCCCAGCAGGCACCAGTATTACTGTTGCTATAATACACAATGGGCCTCATTCACTAAAAGTTTGCACCGACACATCTGATCCCCAGTCCCTTGTTAAGAACACTGTCTTCAAATAAAGTCTCTAATCATAAATATTTCATTGTCTTTGCTTGGGCTCAAAAGCAGTTCACCCATCTGTCTGTTTGTCTGCTTGTTAGCAAGATATCTCAAAAACTAACACATGGGTTTAGATGAAATGTGGTGGACAGATCAGTTGACTACATTTTGGTGGAGATCCGGATTTGTGATTTCCGCCATTGGACGATTATTATCCTTTTTTAGCCCTAACTATTATGCTGCATTCATGTGCTGGTGGGAAAGTCTGACATCCGAGAATTCCAGATCGCCTGCTAAACCATACTGCATTAACGTGCTATTTGGTCAGAAAATCGAACCTGGAAAAAAAACGCTAAACAAACACAAACCGTTATGGAAGCTGCAGCTTTGCAAGTTGGATTGCCCTCTAGTTTGCACTGGCTTTATTGTCAGGCTCTTTAGAGGAGATGTTATGAAGTTATGGATTTTCTGCTGATGCTTTCTTGAATGCAAGTGGGAACGGGAGAATGCACATTGTGTGCTGTCCTTGAGCCTGAGTTGTGTACGAGAACAGTGAACGGGTTCAGAAGCTGCGATGAAACAATACTTTCATGTGGGAAGACTATATTGTATATAGGGTGCGTATTGTCCATGCTGACTTTTCCATTGACAGTGACAAGGCCATAAGGTCCATTGTAAGCATTGTTAGCTCCTGCACCCTGTATGAGACAGATGGACAGAAACACAAAAGGGAAATCACTTCAGGCACTATAGGCCTGCTATGAAAGGATGAGAAAAATCAACGCTGATTAGCAGTGTTATATGTCTGTAGAGTGTTACATCATCAGCATAAAGCCTCACTTGCCATTCAAATTCATTAATTCAAAGGAGAACTGGAAGGAAGGACCAAGTCTTGGATGAGCAACTTCTCAGCACAGTTCCAGTCCAAAATAAAACCTCAGCCTCAGACAATCATGAAGACATTCTGAAACAGCTGGTTAAGAAACTATTATTTGTTTTAATTTATTAAGTTATTTAGTTACTTTTTAGTCAACTGAGCTCCATGCTCTTTTCCAGCATCATTCTGCTTCACCTTCATACAGTCACACTCACACTGGAAGCTGCCCAGTACAACCACAGTCTTCTACTGTTGGCATCACTCATTCACTTTCTCCACCCACATTTTCCCAGCTGGTCTGGGGATCCAAACCAGCAACCGTTGGATCACAATCCTACTTCTCAAACCTCTAGGCTACTGCTGCCATATACTGTATATATCCATGTTCCTAAATCAGGGTTTTCCAGCCTAGTTAAGTCCTATTACATATGGCTTACTTCTACACCTCACCAAATTGAAATATACCATTACAAACACGTATACAATACTGTAGATTTCTTTCCAAATGACAAAAGAAAATCAATAAACCCATGAGGGCTTAGCTGTTGTCTCATTTTTCTCTGTGAGTTTTGAACACTTTGGCTTGTAGTGTTGACACGGGTCGGAGAAGCGGCCTGATTGGATTCAAAAGGCTTAGCTCTCCTGTGAGGAGCGGTGTGCTGTTCAGCTAGGTAACAAAAGGTTGTGTGCTTGTGCTCCTGGGGAATTCAGACGGGGAGGAAGAAAAGACAGATAAAAGATGGGAAAGAGCAAGCGCGAGGCAGAGAGGGGAGGCTCAGAGTGTGTGATTCTGTGCATACTGTACTGTAGTTGTGTGGCTGTGTGTGTGTGTGTGTGTGTGTGTGTATGTGTGCACACAGGGGCTCTCACTTGGATATGCATGTGTGAGTCTGCATATGCGAGTGTCATCACTGTGCAGAGGTGGAAAGAGTACCAAAATATCCTGCTCTAGTAGAAGTACTGTTACTTTGCTAAAATTTTCCGTAAGTAGAAGCAAAATTACTGGTATAAAAATCTACTCGAGTAAAAATAAAAAGAGTGCAATTAAAATTAGTATTTAGTGAAAGTTGCTGAGTTACCTTTTTACAATAGAGAAAATTGTTACATATGATCTTTCTAATGAAATACTTATGGAGAAGTGACAAAATTTGCACTCTGCAATGGATGTGATTTAAAATGTAGCAAAGTAGAGTAACACATACTGAATGGAATACATTGAGTTTTGGGGGGATTGGTTAAGGGATGAGAACATAGACACCTAAATCATCCATGTGCTCCATACTAACTCTTTAGCATGCACTGTTTTTTGGGCGTTGTCTGGATCAGTTCATGTGCGCATTAGAGAGAGAGAGAGAGACAGAGAGAGAGAGAGAGAGCTCTTGAGAAAGCCTGGTGAGTTCACCTCGGTGTGAATCTCTCCATGGCAGAATCCCTCCACCAGGGGAGGAGGAAGGGTGTGATCAGCAGCTGTGCTGGATCTCATTAGTTCAGTCCTCTCTCCTCTCCACCTCAGCCTGCTTCTAGACTCCCCCTCCTCCTCCTTACCCCAACACAACCAAACCCCTTTCCCAGCTGATAGCTGTGGCTCATGCACCTCCACCAGACAAGGTGACATTTATCCATTTGGCCACCCCTCCCACCTCCCCGCACATCAACAACCAAAGTCATAGATCATGGCTGTTGTTACGACTCCTCAAACGCTGCCAACTGGCAATCCTGGTTGGGGGGGATTCGGGTGGGGGAGGGGGAGTGATTATGGGGTGTCACGCCGCAGCCCTCCAGCTCTGTCAGCCGATTAAATATTATTGTTTGTTTCATTCGCAACATTAGCTGATTACTCCACAAGCTCCACTTATGCTCATAGGGGCTGTGCTTTATGGCCGACCATAAGCCTAAATCATTGCCATAATGCTGCTGTAATTTAATGTAATGATTGTCTTGCTGCTGATTTACATGCAGCCGAGACACGGCACTTCCCAGCAAACATTTTGACATTAAATAGATGTTGAGATGATGGCCTGCAGCTACGTTGAAAACGTGTGTAAATATAGCATATAATGTCCATAGATGCTACCTGCATCATTTTGTGAAATCAGAACCTAAATATCTTTCTGATGTCAGTTAAATAAAAAAATCGTTTCCAAAGCAGTTTTAAAGATGCACTAAGCAAGATTTTTTATGTAGAAATACACCAATCTTATCAGTCTAAGTCACAGAAGAGCATCCTATCCCCACTGATTGAGACCCTGTACATTCACTCTATTGGCCCAAATGAAATTCTGATGCCAGGTATGGACACTGGTGGGAAATCTTCTCTGCCCAGAGAAAGCTGGACTCACCAACATTAGATCTTTTCCTCTCTCGTCTGTTGGGTTTCCTTTGGTACGAAGCATCACACACCAGCTGGGTTGTGTTTTCTGAATTAGACTGAATGAATCGGGTAAATTCAGATACGACTTCAGTGTACAACACGCACAACTGAGCGGCCGCGTGCGTCTACCACACAAATCCACCCGAAGACACCGAGAACCTCACTAATCGCAGCAACAAACTGCAGCAAATGTCAAATCAAACCCGTCTGTCAACTCTGAGCGGCGAACAAAAGTTGCGACCACGCCTGATTGCATCCCCAGAGGGTGTATTTTTATTACACAAAAAAAAAAAAAAAAAAACATTGCGAGAATATCCACTTGCTAATTTGAAAAGCAAAATCAACAGCGAACACGGCTGACTTGATGACAGCTGTCAGTGTGACAAGAGGTATTATCAGGTGGGATTTAAATTGTTATGCTGGAAGCAGCCAGGCGGTGTCCAGAAGGGATTTGAGAAGACGGGGCTTGGGGGAGGGGGGGGGGAGGTGCTGTTTAGCGGCTGTCACTCAAGCATATATCTTCTGTATTTCCTAACCCTTTACGTAAAAGTTTCTGCGTTGAATATTCATAAGCTATAACTCCCCCCCCCACCCCCCACCCCGCACAGAAACAAGTTAAAAACAAGAACTACGCCACAAGCTATTATATAACAAAGGTAAACATCGGCGCAGTGTACTGTACCTGAGTTCTCAACTTCGTATCTAACCGCTTCAGGGAGCAGCCGGGGTGGTGAGAGAGAGACAGGTTGGATGAATGCTTTAAGCGAGACACATTAATATTATAAGGGTAACAATGTGGATCCTCCACCCCGGGCTGTAATGTCTGTAGTTATAAGGAAAGACATTACAGTGGTGTTCGTCCAAAAGTTACTAATTTAAGATATCCCAGCAAGCATTTGACAGATGGTGATGTGCAGGATGAGGCCAAGTGGCACATCAACCCAAACGAGAGCGACATTTTCACAATATGATACTATGGCATGGTAGAAATTCATATTGACACTGTTTTGGATATGATATCAGAAAGGTATTTGGGTCCTGATTTCACCAAACAATGCAGGTAGCAGCTGCTATATCTGCTATATCTATATCTACACAGGTTTTCAATGTTGGTGCAGGTTGCCGTGTCAACATCTATTCAATGTCACAATGGTTGCAGGGGATGGATCACAATAGTACCGCAAAAAATGATCAGTGCCTCAAAAGCAGTCAAGGTAGCTGTTGGTGCAGAACTGTAAATACACATGAGAGAGAGTCAACAAGATGGTCAAGGTAATAATTTCCTCAGTTAAAAGACAACAGTCAGGTATATTTAAGTGTGATGCAAAGGCAGATAAAAAAAAAAAACCCAGACGAGCCGGTAATGAAAATGACATAAAAAGCCACATTTCTCGCTCCCGGCTCTCATCCCCCCATCGCCTTGAGTGGCCTGATGGCTGATGTGCTGATAACACCTAATTCCCAGCGCCTTTCTCACCTCTCCTGAAACCTCTTTTTTTTTTTCCCCTCCAACTATTCACCAGACACGTCAAATCACATGTCCTCTGAACCTTAATCAGGCAGGTTTTTTTAACCATTTTTTTGCCGGGGAGTCACTGTTGTTAAAATCAAAGATGAATTCTGCCGCGCAAACGTAAATAAATCAACGGTCGGAAGTGGAGGAGAAGCTAGGGAAGAGCCATGTGTTGTGTGTGGAAGCTGCACGGCGGCTAACCCCCGTGTCCGACAATATAGCGACTGAAGGGATTAAGACACTAAACGAGCACTATGGGATTAAATTATCTCCGTTCTGCACACTTAAAAACAAGCAAAAAAAAAAAAAAGACAGCCTAACAAGGGTAAGCACTGGTGAGACAAATGCCTGTGAACACAGTCAGCCATATGCCAGCCTCCGCCTACACTTCCCAGCAGGCACTGCCCTCTTGTTACGGACCTGTTTGGTGCCCGCTGCCAACATTTCGCTGGCAGGGATCTTCTTGCAAGGCATGCGTCCAGTCAGCACCACACTTTACCTCAGGAGCCAATCCCCTCTTTATTTCAAATTAAACTAATATGCGCTGATCTGCAAATTAAACAGCATCTTTGACTTAATCTATAATAATGTAATGTATTTTCCCAGTCGTCAAAATAATTAGACTAGCCTATTTCATGCGGATATTCCTTTGCATTTCAGTAAATTTGTCTTCCCTGAATATGTTGAGTGCTTTAACAACAGGGTGCACACAACCTTCCCGTTTCCAACTCTCGCCGGGTGTAACTGCTTTTTTCCCCCCGTCTCTCCCTCGAGCACTTAGTCATTGATAATCTATTTCAAATAGGTTCTCGCATTGAACATGTACAGCGTATAAAATCAATTTGGCGCTCGGCGAGAATTGACAGTTTAGAAATAGAACAGCCCCAACAACTTCCAACAAAGGCGATTCGGAGGTGAAATCCGGCGGGCTGGCGCAGCGAGCGGCTTACCCAGTGTTCTTATCTCTTGGCAAAGCAAAGCCGTGTCGCTCGGCGCCACATGGCACCCGGGTACACACACACACACACACACACCGACACACACACACACACACACGCTGGCTTTTATGATCCTTTCTCCAAATGCTGCTTCGACGGTTCAAGAGAGTCACCATCAATAGCGATGAATCAAAAGCTCCCGCCAGGTTGCTCCTTAAGATCATTAGCGCTCGGATGTCAGGGCGAAAGCTGGGAAATGTGGATCTTATCAGAAGGGGGGGAGGGGGATTTTTTTCACTGTGTGTTTTCATGGTTTTGCTTGATCTGGTCGTCTTTCCTCTATGTAGTATGCTTGTGGACAAATTGCAGTACGAAGAGAAACAGAGTCATTTACATTTAAGCATAGAGGTTAGAGGAGCTGGCTTGTGATTGGACGGTTGCCGGTTTGAATCCCAAAACCGGCTCTGACAATGCGGATGGGGAAAATGAACGGGTTAAAAACTCTCTACCCTCCCTCTTGAGCAAGCTGCTCACTGGCAGACAGAAGAAGAAGAAGTGAATGTATTGGGCAGCTTCCACACATCCGAATGTGTGGAACTATATGAATGTGAAGCACGCTCAGCTCGGCTTTCCCTGGATAAATAAAGGCTGAAATGAAAAAAAAAAGAAAAGAAAAAAGAAATCAAAAAATTGTGTTGAAGTGTTAACAAAAACCTCCGGTGGTTTCCATCGTGGCTAATAGTTGTACCATCAGAGAGCTGTGAGGTAGCGGTAGGGCTGAATGGGTTCCAACCTCAATTGCACACCAGAGGGAGTATTTAGAGGAGGAGGGGGGTGAGGGGAGTACATTAGGAGAGCTAATTAGGATTATTAGCGGGGCGTAATTTATTCAGATGGGACTAAAACAAATTGCTCAGTCGTTGCGGAGCAAAATCGAAAAATGAGTGCGGAATTACTGACAGCCAAAGCGCAGGGAGAGCTTTACCCATCATGCCTTGTTAAAGCCGCCGTGTGCTGTGGCAAGTGGGGAAATGTTGGTCACACGCCCGACCCCAGTGGGACTGGGATGCCATTGGGGTAATTCCAAATGACCGTGGGTACGAAGCGCAGATTAACACCGGTTACAGTGATCAGTCATGATTAACACAGAACTGACGGGACGATCGTACGATAGGTGTTGAGGAATCAAGAAATAAGTCTCGTCTTTGCTGTCACTCATCCATCCAACAAAGCAGAAATGCCAACAAATAATCTTAATTAAAAAGAGAAATAAGGAGACATTCACAGGTCTCAGCTGAGTTGATGCTTGACACGTTGGAGAAGACGTCCAAGACTCTCCAGGCGTACTGTAAACGGAACGTGGATCGCCGCCAAGACTGGCAACGGCGCATCTTGAAAGGAGGCTTATAGACGCGTCCTCGGCATGACTCACCATCACAGACACATCGGCGTATGCAGCATGTAGGTATAGCGCCTGCATATATGAGGTATGACACCGCCCGAGTGTCTTCCCAACACATATTTTTTTTAGTAGCAAGTCGCATGAAGGAGACGACAGACTCGGCGCGTGCTGACAGGTGGGGTATGAGAACGCGCCACCGAGGACAGATCGGAGGGAAACTCTGTACATCTTCGTATATCCTTCATATCAAATGAGCTCATACAACCGTTGCTGTGGGAGTTCTTATAGTTCATATAGTCGACGACTGATTTGCAATTGTCCCCCCCCCCCCCCCCCCCCCTCTCAACGCTTCTCCCATCCTCTCTGAAGCAGCTAAGGGTGATGGCAAGACAGCAAGCCAGCTAATAACGCAAGTGGAAGAAAGCCCTTGATGAGATCCGAGGGAATTCAAGCGAGGAGGGGGGGGGGGGGGGGGTAGCGGTCTCATATCAAACGCCAACGCTCCCTGCCACGGTGTCTGCGACTTGGCGCGGCACCCTCATGTTTATGGCGGGGGGGGGGGGGGGGGGGGGGGGGGATAGTCTGAAACGATCGCTGAATGCTGTTGAAAGAGAGCCTTTCGACATGAGAACAATGCGCGTCCCGGCGAAACGTCTAATGCCTGCCGCCTCCGACCAAATCGTTCCATTTAGACCCTCTGATGTGCAGACAGAGGGGATGCAAAATGCATTTCCACGCCAAGCCTCTGAATCGCTCGCCGTCCTCGCGAAACGTAATAAACCGATTTCTGTTTGCACCCTTGTCACATCATGGTTGTCTGACAAGTGCCTGGTACCTTGCGGGAGACAGTTTTTTTTTTTTAATGCTCCCCTGTCATTCCAGACAGTGAATCCTGCCAGAACGACTGAAAACTAGTTAGGCAGCCATAGGAAATAAAACAAAACGCTAATTAGGGGAGCGATGGACTGAGGCAGACAGCGTAGCCGTGGCGGATGGCGTGAGAGATGGAGAGGTTGAAATGCCAAGCGTCTATCTCTCAGCACCCTTAGGCCAAAGTCCTGCAGACACTGCAAGTCGACACCCAATTTACCGATTACTCTGTCTGTCCTGACTCGGGTTAATAAAATGCTAACCATCTCAATATCCATGGCGGCACTTTGCTAACTACCTCCCCTCTAGTTAAATTCAGCTTTTCTTGTCCTTTCCCCCCACTCTCTCTCTCTCTCGCACAGAAAGAGACTGTAACTCTCCTCTCGGCTTAATCAGGAGGATTGCTTATTAAGGCAAGGCTCTTGGGTCCCTCCTAAATTGGGCAGAGGACAGTCTCTCAAGTGCGATAACTGCAGATTTATGTCAGAATTACGTGTAAATAGCTGCCCTGGTTCTTTCCCTTCTTTAATTAAGCAAGCACATTTTCCGGGCCTTCGTCTTCGGCGCTGACCATTCCGGTTCCCTCTGCGGGACAGATGCTAGCTTACAAAGCAACTCAGCCGTCGAGTGGGACGGTGCACAAAGGGGGCGGCAGCCATTTTAATCGCTCTCCCAAAACTTTGCATGGCTGGAAATCTCAGGGACTGTGCTTCAATTGATGCTCCGGTCGTTTTTTGGCATGCAAATCCCTGTGTAAGACAGTAAGACAAAAGTGATGTGTCTTGCACTTTTGTCCATCTAAAAATGCCATGTTACACACATATATGCACTAAAGCAGGTAGGTATAGATGCTATTAAAGGAATAGTTCACCCAAAAATGAAAATTCTGTCATCATCTACTCACCCTCATGCCAAATGAAACACAGGTGAAATTTGTTAGTCCATATAACACACAGGGAGGTTGCCAGCACAACTTGGTAGCAGCAAAACAACTGAGGTCAATGGGGACCTGTTCTTTAGAGTTGATGTTTTTTCTGTGTTGTCATCTTTTTGAACTGGTAATCTGGCCTGCTTGCAGCAATCAACGAAGAGTTCGAAAAATGACAACGTTCAGGGGTGCAATATCGCTTTAAAAGACGGCTCCCGCTCTGTACTCTGAAGACGACTCTATCTCTGCCCCGTCATCTCCCGTCGTTCTATTTTTGCCGCTCCGAAAAAAAAAAAGGCGCGCCTCCTCGTAAACTTTACACTTCTCTTTAGCTGCGGCTACTCGCATCTGCTGGGGGGGGAGGGGCGGGGGGGGGGGGGGGGGGGGGGGGGAGAAAAAAAAATACCTGAGACGAGCAGCGGAAAATGCTCTTATGCAGTTCATGAGGGGGTACTCAGCGTTCGGTATTCAGCATTCAATTTCCATCACTGATAGCGTTGCTATTGATTCGGAGTTTGCCCCCCGTGCTCAGTGTGGGCCAGACACAACAGATCTTAGGGTTTTGGAGCTGTCAATCAAGGTAATCCAGGAGTCTTTTTTTTTTTTTTTTTTTTTCTTCCCGAAGCCTGTCAGGGCGAAGCGCGCGGCCTCACATTTCTCTCTCACCGACAAGGCCGAGGAAGACAGAGCGGGTTCCTCAAAGCCGTCTGAGAGGTGAGCTCCTCAGAAGAGAGCCGGAGAGAGAGACCCGGAGCAGGGGAAGAAAAAAAAAAAAAAAAAAAAAAAAAAACACATAAAACTTCCTCGGCTGCTGTGAAAGTGACTCCCACTTAAAATAGCTGCTCTTACTTGTCCTCTGTGAAACAAGCGCTCATTAACGCTTTGAGCAAATAGCGTCTCAAACAGGGGGAAATATAGCCTGGATCTTCATCGTTTGTTTACTGTACTTTTTTTTTGTACTCGCTTGCAGAAATTGGTCGGGCGGCAGGTCGCACACCGCCGGCCGGTTAAAAGCAATCAATTTGTTTGTCGATGGGATCTTTCCTTCACTTGGGCAAAGTGACCTGGCTGTTTTTTTCTGCCTCTCTCCTTTGCAAATGGAGTTGTTTTGACATCCAGGAACCACACACACTCATTAATCTTTCACCCTGCATTAGCTCTCACACACACAGGCTGCCTTCACACTGCAGCACAGTGTGCAAACTCTGATTCCCCCCCCCTCACATGTGACACAGATCTGATGTTTTCTAACCGCTACACGGAGTCGCATTTTGTCAATTCCGATCTGGTCAATATGCATATGTGCTACAAAATCTGACGGATGCGACTATTATGATATTATACTAGTATCTGAACACTCAACTCAAAATTTGTCAGCGTTGCCATGACAATAAGGAATTCTTACGTCATTCACTTGGGACATTTGTCATGATTTTGGCAGCTTGGCTCTGCAGCGTTAGCATGGAGGACAACAAGACACAACAATGGAAAACAAGGGAAACGGAAACCTCAATTCAGTCACAATTCAAACAAAGGAGCATACTGTAACCGAAATGTGTTGAAACAAGCAGGAGAAACAGGTAGTTATCGGTACTCTGCACACACATCAGTGTCAGTTTATATTGGTATCGGATACAGGTTACATCCTAGAATAGATATGAACAGTCATGCAAAAAAAAAAAAAAATCAGATACAAGGACCAATTCGGAATCGAGCGCTGAGTGTTGAGAGTGGAACTGAGTGTGAACGAAGCCTGTAGACACAAACAGAAACAGACATGCACACATACACACACACTCCAGTCACTCCAAAAAGGTATTTCTCGTGCTGATAACGGACGGGAGCCCCCCCCCCCCCGCTGCTTTGAAATGCTGAGTAGAGGAGGGAGAGAGAGTGGGTCCGACCCACTAGAAATGAGGGATGGGATCACTGGGTATTGCTCCCATTCAAAACCGCTCCCACTTATCTGCTGCAATTAACGTGAGAATCCCCGACACAAATACATGGAAACGGCGAGTGCCTTCTAAATATGAATGCCGCCGCGTGCCACGCTTACAGCTCCCAAGATTATATGTCTGTATGTGAGGATGTGTGTGTGTATATTTTTCACAGAGCGTGTGTGTGTGTGTGTGTGTGCGTGTGTGTGTGTGGGGGGGCTATTGTGAAAGTCACTGCTCAACCAAGTGCGCTCTGATGGGAAATCCGCCCCAGAGGTTCGGAGCGCAATTAAAAGTCAATGGATCCCATAGCACTACTGTATCTCCATCTATTCTTGGAGCCTCATGCAGAAGTGTGTGTGTGTGTGTGTGTGGTTGTGGTGGAGGTGGGGGGGGTCCAGACCATAATTTTCCACGAGTGATGAACTGTGAAATGCAACAAAAGCCCCCATTACCACAAGAGGGATTTGGAGCCCACAGTGTAATGAAAGAGGAGGGGAAAAAAAACGCCTTCGTCAAATAAAACACACGGGGGGGAGAAAAATATCCCTGTGTCATAGAAATCAAACTGTGAAAGGTTCGTTCATATTATGCATGGGTCTAAGAATCCAATTGGATGAGTGCAGTGGGCATTTGACAGTGAGACAATGTGATTTTTTTGGGGGTGACTTGTAGTGAATGGCAAGAGCCTTGCAGACACTTAATATTTCAAAGCTAAATCTGAGCATTCATTCCTCAACTTGAATTCTTAGTTTCTGGGAATTCATTATTTCAGTATCCAGAAAGCAGAGCTGAACAAAAGGAAAAGAGCATGTTTTTGTTTCCCAAAATGAGACTTTAGCCCTTAATAAATTGATTAAATTGACATTCAAACATATCGTGTCGCAAAAAAAACAATGAAAATTTCCACTCTTCAGCTTCTCTACGCACACCACTTCCCTTAGATTATGACAAAGGCAAAAATATGCTGTTCAAAACTTTGGAAAAAAGCAAAAAAAAAGAGTCCGGTGGGAGGCTGGAGTCAAGGAGGCCCACTGTTATCTTGTTGTGGCAGAGTAAACGGCGAGGCGATGCTGAACGCCTTGATGGAGCCCAGATAGACGAGTCACACACACAACACAACATCACAGAGCTACACCTGATGTTGTCTGCATGCCAACTTCTCACCAACTTCTCACCAACTTTCCTCCCTGGGAGTGAAGATTTCTTACAGGTTTTTCCTTTTTTATAAGCTTCTTCCCGTTGGTGCTACAATCACACATCACATGATGATGATGGTGATGATGACGATGATGGTGGTGGTGGTGAGAATGATGATGATGCTGACGATGATGGTGGTGCTGGTGACGATGATGATGATGATGATGTGGGTGATGATGATGATGATGGTGGTGGAGGTGATGGTGATGATGATGATGATGATGATGACGATGATGGTGCTGGTGAGAATGATGACGATGATGACGGTGGTGGTGGTGACGATGATGAAGATGATGGTGGTGACGATGATGGTGATGATGATGATGATGTGGGTGATGATGATGATGGTGGTGGAGGTGATGGTGATGATGATGATGATGTGGGTGATGATGATGATGGTGGTGGAGGTGATGGTGATGATGATGATGGTGGAGGTGATGGTGATGATGGTGGTGATGATAACGATGATGATAGTGAAGATGATGAAGACAGTGGTGATCACAATGGTGATGATGATGATGATGAGAAGGACAACCAATTAAATATAAAAACAAGGTAAAAGCAATGAAACATGACTAAAGCACCTACTGCACATACAATTACCCCCTCACACACACACACACACATTAAGTGTAATTAAGTGTGTAATTAAGCCATTTACATGATTCAGTAATGTGACTCCACTAATAATCCAGTTAACATGTGACATTTCAAGCAGAAATAACAAAAATCTAACAGAGCAACATGAGCTGCATCACTAACTACACATGAGCAACTTGATCACACTTAAAGAAATGCGGTGATCAAAATCCTCTGGGGTTTGTCTAAAGGCATTCTGGGAAATGTAGGAAATCAGCAGAAGTAAACAAGGCAGGTTGAGGGAAAGTGGGTACACCAAAAAACTAAATTACAACACTTACAACTCCTGGAATGCCTTGAACATCACAGAATGATGATATATAAAAATATGTAAGACTATCCAAGGAGGGATGTTTCTCTAGTATGCCGTCTTGCCACTGTACACACACACACACACAGATGCTCGTACACACATGCTCACATACACACACCTTTCTGATTCAGTAAGGCTAGAGAGATGGTGGTCCCATGCGTGCCTGGGCCACAACATGCCCCAAAACAGGAACTATGGGAATTTCTGCCATCACCTGTCTAATGGGCTGGCCTGGGCGGGCTGATAAGTGTGTTTATGTGGGGCGCTGGAAGACCTGGAAGAACGAGCGCTGGGAGGAAATAATGAAACGATATAAAAAAATCCAGACGGTACCCGGCGCTCATGCAAAGTTTATGGCGGAGGCATGGGCCGGGTGAGAATATGAGGAGGATCCCACTGTGACCTCGGCGTGTATGACCTTCACATAGATGCAGTCTGACTGTCCGTCTGCAGCGCGGTGCAGATGTGATGTGCTAGACAATATCTGACCCTGTATCACTGCACTGGTAGTATTTCAGGAGAATGTATCAGACTACAACATGAAAGCTTCTCATGCTACTGGGTTTGGTTTGGTCAGCGATGGCCAAAGATGGTGGTTTAGGACTAACGACTGGGACCAGATTCTCATCTTTTAGTCTGTTTTACGGCCAAATGTTTAGTTATTCATGTCTGCTCAGTTGTCAAATTTTCAGCCGTGACCTGAAGTGCACCTGAAGACAGGAAAAATATTTAATAATACAGTGGGTATTAATAATGTATATAAAAACGTATAGGTACTTTTGAAACAGGCTGTGTATATTGGACTATTAGGTATGAGTACAGTGTTCAGTGTCACTGCTTAGACTGACCTCGGTACAATAAGGGTTTTAGGGAGTCTAATCAGTTAATATTGAAGACTAGCCTGATGGGCTAAAACAGTGATTCTCAACCTTTTTCACATCAAGGACCCTAATTTAGTCCACATTAGAACCACAGACCCCCATTTGATGAGATTTTGTCTCTCGGACCCAAACATTTACATTTGCAGACAATGGGTATGACTTTTAATTCCTCCATGAAAAACATATGTGTAATTGAACAATTTTTTTTTTTTTATTTGAAAGCCTGTAAAAGAGTCAATTATGCAGCTTTCTGTTTAATAATCAATGATTCAGGCCAATTCCTAGTTAGGGGGACAGCACATATATTTTCATAGATCGGGATCTTTATGTTTCGAGGAGGGATTAACACATATGTCAGTGTTGCTACGAAAAACAAAAAAAAACATGGAACTGCAATTTTTGTGCATTTCTTTTTCTTAAGTAAATTTAAAGTTCATACCATAGCTACTGTATGTGACGGTATAGCGTTCTGAATGGGTTTTATGGGTTCTAGGATCATGAAAATTGCCCATAAAGGAGAGCGAAATCCTTCAAATCGAGTAAAAACATGAAAATAACTAAAACCGGAGGCACAAAGTTTTCATTTGACAGCAGTGAGATAAAGCATATTATCTGTTGACGGGCATTCCAATAAAGCATTAGCGTGCCATGTTTGCTAGCTCAACTTCAGATTGACATAGTTTGTTTGTTGGGGGTTGGCTGGGCTAATTAAATCACATAAAAGAGACAAAACGCCCTTGAGCACAGATTAAGATCATGTGTGATAAATTCAATCAAATCTCAAACGGTTGGCCTGTTGGATGAATTATGCAGAAATTAGATGCTATCGCTCCACATCGTAGCTGTGTTTGGTACGCACAATGACCAATGTTGCTAGAATTTGGGAATTACACACGTCTTCGCTTCTTAGTTTGTTGTGATCCAGACCCTTCCGCCTCCATCGAGCGCTTCAATAGACCCTTGATTCGGTTTGGGATATGGCAAAGATGAAAGAAAACACACATAAACGGATCAAGTCGACTTACTCCTCTGATGTTAAACAGTTCCATTGAATTGAGTAATTAGCTTTTCAATGCTGTTAAAATGCTAATATTTTCCTGGAGTCTGACCTCTTTTAAAGCGCGTCAGCAGTTTCGAAAAGCCGCCTTTGTGCCTTGTTTTTGCAATCTCGCCCCCTCGTGAAGAAGAAGAAGAAAAAAAAAAAGCCAAAATAAACGAGTTTATATGAGATGGAACGTCACAATGTTGTAGCCCCGCGAAAAAAGCCGCTCTTTCTTTTCTCTCCCTCTCATCCTCCTAACCCTCGCATTGACTGAGCGTTTCAATATGAAATGAGACATATTGCTGCTGACAGCGCACTCGTTTCTCAAGGAAATGTCAGTGTGGAGCCTGTTGAGAGGCAGCACAGTGAAGAGAGAGTGTGTGTGTGTGTGTGTGTGTGTGTTGGGGGGGGAGTTAAAACGCTTTCTGCGTGTCTGAAACCTCTAATCAGGATCAGCTTAGGGAAAGGTCAGATTTGTATATCACAATACAAAACCACGGGAGACCACTCCACTCCCAACTCGCATTTATTGGCTAACGCACCTAGAAAAGCCCTGGCTGAGGCTTGAATGGGCTCCTGGGGAGCAATCACGGTTGTCTGGGAGACAGCAAAAAAAAATTGTTACCAGTATGAGTGTTAGTGGCGCGGCAGGTGAAAGCGCAAACTGTATTGTAGGCATAAACATTCAAACTATTGTGAGCTCCAATCTGCCACTTGTGTTACATTTCACCCGTCCTCTTTTTGACACTTCTCTCTTCTTCTTCTTGATACTCTGCTGTTGACTGTCAGTTACAAATGAAAAATATACAGTATATACATAAAAAAAACATTCAAAGAAACTTTTCCCCCCCTCAGCTGATGAAGTTCCATCAGCATCTGTCTAGCAGTAT
Source organism: Centroberyx affinis (assembly GCF_046629955.1). Lineage (NCBI taxonomy): Eukaryota > Metazoa > Chordata > Actinopteri > Beryciformes > Berycidae > Centroberyx > Centroberyx affinis. The sequence goes on along the minus strand of NW_027280210.1, from coordinate 95,668 downwards.
ACAAGCTAGCTCTGTGTCGCTTCTCGGCCGTGTCGTCTCCTTCAGATGGAAAAACAACGATGTTCACTTTGTTTTTGAATGTTTAACCTCATGTTCTTTATTTTCTTGCTGCTTTTCTCTACGTTAATGTTGTTGTTGTTGCTATGACTTCCCTGCTCTATGGCTACTAGCTTCACCTTGATAGCCACAGCTAGCTCACCATTGGCTATGCCTATACAGTAAATGATATACGCCCAAAAAGACAATTTCAGGCAAACGGGGTTGCGATATGAACAGTGGTGGAATGTAACTAAGTACATTTACTCAAATACTGTACTTAAGTACAATTTAGAGGTACTTGTACTTTACTTGAGTATTTCCATTTCATGCTACTTTATACTTCTACTACTCCACAGAGGGAAATATTGTACTTTTTACTCCACTACATTTATTTGACAGCTTTAGTTGCTAGTTACTTTGCAGATTTAGATTATTAATACAAATTAAAAATCAACTAATAAATGATGATATATTTTTATAGGTTAAGCTACCCAGCAGTATATAAAGTAGTGCTGGCCGATATGGTTGAAATCAGTATCATGATAATTATAAGGATTTTTCTCGATATCAGTATATATCATGATATGGTTCATGTATGCAAAATCACGTTAAATAATCAAATTAATGTTCATCTCATTGAACCGAATGGTAATGTTAGGTGTGGTGTCAAACAAAACTGAAATTTTCAAATAATATTCCTACCATACCTCATTTTATCAGAGTTTTTAAGTCAAATTTGCTTGTCATCATCAATTTAGACAGCAGAAATGTGTGTCACGATATCAAAATATCTTCATATCATCACGATATGATTCCAGTGAAAGACGATAAACGATAATATTGAATTATCGCCCAGCCCTAATATAAAGTAATTAAAATTAGCTCCACCTTTACCAGCTGCAACATTAAAGTGATGAACACATTAATGCATCAATAATTATAGTCCAATAACATGATATATATGATTCTGAAATGGGCCATTCTGCATAATGAGAACTTTTACTTTTGCTTTAAGTATATTTTGATGCTAATACTTTTGTACTTTGACTTAAGTAAGATTTTGAATGCAGGACTTTTACTTGTAACAAAGTATTTTTACACTGTGGTATTGCTACTTTTACTTAAGTCAAAGATCTGAATACTTCTTCCACCACTGGATATGAACACACATGGTCCAGACACACACAGATAATGCAGAATATATCCTATACTGTCATTTTAATGTGAAAAACGGTGAAAAAAAATTCACAGACTCCAACATCGCTGCTGTTACTGGCTATATTCTCAAAGGGACAAACCGACAAAGCCAAAGTTCACTTTCCTCTCTACAATAAATCCTGTTACATGGTGCAAGAAGAGCATCATGCTACTTTCCTCATAAGCCCAATAATTAAGACTCAACACCATTAGTGAACCACCCTCTCTCTCACCGCGGCGTAGCTTTAATGATGTCTCATTGGGGCTAAACCGGAGACAGGAACGTGCTGCACCACCTTTTAATAATCCCATTTGTTTCCTCATTTAGATTTGATTGGCTATGAAATGCATCGGGCCTGCCGGGAGTCGGCTTTCAGCATTCATCAGCGTTTCCTGGTTGTAAATTGATGGCACAAATAGAAACATACTTGCACATGAGCATGCAAAGCACACCCGTACCCATACACACACACACACACAGAAGCATGTGGTTTGCATGTAGTATGAATTATGCAGTACACGGAGAGGGGCGGGACGTCTTCTGTGTTTTCATGTCATGCAAGATAGTCATGTGCATGAATGAGATAATGCAATAGTAAAACATTGAGAATCCATCTATACAGTATGTGAACTATGGATAGGAACAATGAGACAATGAGTCAGTTTCATCTACTTACTGGTCAACAATAGAAACATTAAATAACCTGCATGAATATATATTTGCACTTGCCATGATGTGATATGTATTAAGTCATAATCTCGATTGCAAAGGGTTTGGATGTTCTTGGCCTGCACGATAACAGAGATGTCAATGGAGTCTCTCTGTGGCACTGCGTTATTTTTAGACGAGTCGGTTACATAGCTTGAGCTTATTCGGCACACAAATGAATCGAAATTTCACAACTCAGACGCGAAGTAAAAGCGCCTCACCTGAACGCCTTCCAAACTCAACCACCGACCGGTTCAGACTCTGCAAAACCTGTCCAGGCTGTTAAAGGCCAGTCAGAGTCTAACTAGAGGGGACGGAGAAATCTCATATCATGGCAGATTCGTGTGCCAGAGTTCAGCGAATGCCAGCTTATTGCTATCGAAAAGGTCACTGGGCTAGAAGCAGAATAAAAGGTCTTTACTGGGGAGAGGGGTGTGTGTGTGTGTGTGTGTGTATGGGTGTGTGTGTGTGTGTGTGTGAGATGCTGTCTCCCTTTATCTATGACCCTGGGATGAAGGCCGCAACCTGAGATCATCATGCTCATATAAGCACCACGCCCTCGAGCTGCTGCATCTCTCTCTCTCTCTCTCTCTCTCTCTCTCCCCCTCTCCTCTCATCAGGCTTCGGTGTCCGTTACCTTCAGCCCCTCCAGGAAGCAGACGCGAAGGCTTTCGAAACACGCCGGCCCTGTACGAGAGCGCAAAATCAATTACCAGAGAGATGAAATTCTCCGATAACACGGCCTAATGATAATTGCCCCCGAATCTGCAATGATCATACTGATGATGCAAACCGCTATTGGCACTGCAGCGGCGTATTGGCAGCCGGAGTAGCTGGAATATCAATGATAATTGCTCTGATGTTGATTCGGAGCCGCGGGTAAACATAAACCAATTGCGCAGGATTGGACTGTATGGGAAGCGGTGGGGGTCATATTTCACTGATGTGTGTGTGATGTGTGTGACCAGTACAGTACAGCGCAGAGGGGAAATGGCTATGGGGGGAGCTAACCGCTGGCTGTTTAATTGAAATACTCCTATCACATTGAGCAGCCGGAGACAGGCGGGCGGCCGCTAATTCAATCACCAGACTGTTAAAAGGCTATAGCGACAATAACAATAATAATAGTCATAATAATAAACTCGGCTTCGACTGTGCTTCCCGCTGCCGGGTACGGAAATAGAGCGGCTGCACTGCAAAAGCGGCATCAGACACGGATGACCGCCGTTCATCCGGGATTTAGACGTCGTCCAATTTCCCCCCACAAAGCCAATAAGGAACGCGCTTTCGGGGCTCGAGCGCGGGATCAATCAGAGGTCGCGGCGGGCCGCCCCGGAAGGGAGAGCGGAGGGGTGACCCCATTTTGGCGATGACCTCCCAGAAATGGCGTCCTATCATCGCCACACACACACACACACACACACACATGCACGCACCCCTTCGGCCAACCTTGGAGTCAGACGATCACGGGAGTCAGCGTTTTTCAAAAGTGCCTGGGAGATGTCGGGCTGAATAATGTGTCCTATGAATAAAACACATTAGCTACAAAACATATTGAATTATTCACATTTCAGAAGCCCCCCCCCCCCCCACCTCCCCAATGCAGGAGATATTAGGTCTTCAGTCACCGTATGGTTTGCACATAGTCCTCTGAGTCTCTTTCTCTCCCACTGTTGCTGCCTCTCTTACTCCCCTCTCTCTCTCTCTCTCCTCTCCCTCGCTCCTTGGCTCGCTCTCTCTGTCATCTGTATTTTCTTAATTCCTCTCCCTCTCTCCCTCTCTCGCTCCCTCGCTCCTCTCAGCTGACTTTCTGCTGATGGCGACTGTCTATTTATACTCCTCAAGTAACTACTTTTCCTGGAACATCTCACTATTTATCTAAAGAGCTCTTGAAGCTGTTGAGGAGTGCATTTGTTCTGAGAGAATCTTTGATGGCTTGGAAACACACGGCGGCCCAAAATGGATTCATCATTTAGCGTTAATCCGAGGCGACCAGCTGTGAGTTTCAAAGTGAAAAAGACCCAAATAAGTAGGAGGGCGGATTGCTAATTAAATACTTGACCTGATATGCATCTTTTTCTCATTTTATTTTTCAGCTCCTCCAGGAATTTGTGATTTTTATGTTTGCGAGATATTTTCCTAAATCAACAGTGCCATGGAAATCTTGCAGCGGCAAACCCAAAAGTTAACCAATCCTCGCCTTTTTTATGGTGTTTACATGTAAAACCCCTTTCATCCTTTACAAAATGTCAAGGATCGCACTTATAAGTCATCATAATTTTACCACAGTAAATAGTGGAAAATAGTGTCAAAGCATTTTCCTGCAAATAAACACGGAAAATTGCCTCGCTATTTAAAAAAGCCACCGCAATGTCAAGTGTATTTGGTCATAACAGCACAGATAAGAATCAACAAAATCATGAAGGAATTGCGTGTTAACCCTCAGTTGTAGGGTTATAGTAATAATTTGCAACTTTTCATACAAATAAATGTCCGTTTGGCAACTCTCAGCAATTGATACCATAAAATAGTGATTCAACCTATAAAAGCGGTTTTACAGTGGTATGTATGGAATAAATAGAAGAAGAACTGGGGAGTTAGCATGAGCAGTGATAGCCACCATGGCTGAACAGACAAAGAAAAGAGAAACTCAAACTGCATCAACAGAAAATCCAAGGAGAAAGAACCCGATCAATACAACCGATCAGAGGAAAGGCAAGCCAAAACTACATCCAAAGAATGGACATCCAAAGATACAAAGCTCTCCAGAATGAAAAAGGGACAATGAGGAAGGATGTAGATGTGTCTCTTTTTCTTTTGGACTGGTAGGTCTCACTATCGTTTATTAGATGCATTCTGAGTGTCTTTATAATGTTGGGTTCAGTGCAAAACACCAAAGTAATGACCGCTTACCACCAAAGGTGTCGCCATAATCCAGAAAAACAACAATCTCGCAGATTCAGTCAGTGCTCCAGCAATTTTCTCATACACTCTACTGCGTGTTTACTCCATCAATGCACTAATTCACTCAGAGTCTCTACGCACAGAGTTTTCTACGCACCAAACAGAACACCAGACAGTGTTTGCGGTGTACAATCAGAAGTAACTCTCTAAACAGCAGAGCATAATGCCAGTGGACGCAAACTTCTATTTCTTCAACCACACCAACTTATCTGAGACACGCAGGCTTTAGAAGTGTCTGCCGTGGCTCTCTGGTCAGAACAAGCCAAGTACAAAGACATACACATGCCTACAAATGACAAGCTTCCTTCTAAAATGAGACATCCACCGTTTGAAAGAATGGTAAACAGAAACATAATTAAATGAAATGATGACAGCAGGTAACTCGATTCCTGGGTTGAAAAACAAGCTGGATCCTCTATATTTTAGAGATATTAAATGATGAACATCAGGTAATGATTTATCCCCAAAATGGATGCATAGCTTCTAGGAATAGAACTCTTCAAATACAGGACATACTGCACAAGTACGCAAAGACAATAAGGTGTTACAGCTATTTCAAATGTTCAACTTGTAATGCCTTTCCCCGGGCCTCAGATAGCACAGTGCTGATTGACGCATGAAGAAGCATAGAAACAGCTAAGAAACCCAACTAGTTCTCCAACATGTGGAACTCTGCTACATTATTCCTAAACGACTTCACAGGTAGGTTTTCAATGTGTGTTTTAATTGGTTCACCCAAAGTAAATATGTAATGGCAGCAATCACTTTGCCATAGTACCCAGCAAGCATTTGACGGACAGCGACATAGCACAAAGTCCAACACCTTAGCTTTACATGACTTGCAGGTTCAACAATGACCCAAACAAGCATAACATTTTCCCATATGATATTTCGCCATATGATGTCATGTTAAGATGTCAGATTAAAACAGCTTTGGAAATGGTTTTGAACTGATATCAGAAAGATATTGAGGTCCTGACTTCACCAAACAATGCAGGTAGCAGCTGTGGACGATAGCTATTCAACGTCATAATGCTTGCTTGGTTGGCTGACAATTTTTCAAAGGGTGGATTTTTCCTTCATTTTTAGAATGAAACTCTTTAAGTATGTCAGTGTATGTATGTATGTAGATATATGGCAGGGGGTGTCCAGGGTGGGGCGAAACTCACCAGGGCACAGTAGGTCTCTGGAGGGTCTCCGCAGGTGATGTTGGGGGGATCCAGAGACACCTTCAGGAACTGGGTCATATCTGCTGCCTCCGGCTGGCAGGCCATGTAGTCCCAGGTCAGGCCTTCGTCCGTGTAAACCTGGGACTTACAGACGTCGTAGTGGCCCCAGGCTGCGGGGTAGTGCTGCATGGCCGCCTGGCAAACGCCGGTCCACAGCGCCTGCAGCGTCAACGCCAAATGGAAACGCATGACTGGTCCCCTCTCAGCACCTTCTCGGGGACCCGGAACTCCTTAGGAAGGCGTACGAACCTCTTCTACTCGGGCTTGCTACGACTCACTCGACTGGTTTCCACCTTTGCTGAAGGGGAAGAGGCAGCATGCCAGACTCCCTTTAGCAGTTCGGGTGGAGCGCGGGTCGGACGAGGAGCGACTTCTTGTTTTCCTTTGCTCTGTCTATCTCTTCCAGGTGGGCCCTTTTCCTTGCAGTGGTGGATAACTTCAAGGGATGGCGAGGTCACCAGCCCGTTGAGAAGATAAGAGGAGAGGATGGAGGGAGGGAGGAGGATGGAGGAGGAGGAGGAGGAGGTGGAGGAGGAGGAAGAGGGGGGAGGCGAGAAGGAGATAGCCCTCTGACACGCTGATAGGAAGATGAGTGACAGGTCTCCTCAGCTCGGCTGGCTGTCAATCATGGTCCTCGTCCTGCGTGGCGATCTGGTGCTGGGGAGAAACGAGAAATAGAAGAAGGGGGGGTGGTGAATATACCTTGCTTAGGGGAATAGGATTTGACAGAGAGAGAACATTAGCTGGCGCCGTGGCATGGGTGAAAGGTGTGAGTGTGTGCATGTGTGTGTGTGTGTGCGCGCAAGTGCGCAAACGTTGGATGGTTGCTAACAAGGGTGCTAGGTTGGAGTTCGTTGTCCATCAAAACAGAAAGAATGAGTAACCGAGGCCATCAAGGTAAATTGGATCCTGCTGCTTTCACACCAAACCCACACCTCACTCAGCGGTATCAAGTCTACAATGTAACACCCCCCCCCCCACCCCACACACACACACACACATATGCACCCACCCAAGTTTTTAATCAATGAGCTAGAAAGTTGATCATAGGCCGCTCCGGTGCTCCATGCTAACACTTTAGCATACACTATGTTTTTTTATGGGGTTGGGTAATCTTTGGATAAACAAAGATCTGTTAATCTGTTGAAATCTGTTAAAAAGCTTTTACTCTATTTAGGCTTGTCAAAATTGTAAGTTAAAAGCTGTGCCCAATGCATTTTGGCCCCACAGCCTTCTAAGACAAATCAAATAAAAGCTCTTTTTTCCACATGATAACATTAACGCTGCACTAGGCAATTTTGCACACTGGAAGCTCCAAATGGCAGCAAGACTTAACTGTTCGGGTCGTTTGTATTATTTTGGCTTCTGGCATTTTCTGTCTGATTAATACCTGCACTTTCTATGTATTATATTACATACGCAAATACCTTTCCTGCAATGACTTTCAGTAAATTGCATTAGATGTGCAAATTAACCTGTTTGCATAGTCTTCTCCCAATATTTTACCCTGCTATTTTATTTTGCTCTGCTAGAAACATATTCATTAAGACAAAACAAAAGGACAGGGCTTGTATTTTGCTCATTTGAGTGGCGCAATCCTCTTCGCAGATTAGATTAGATCAGATTATATTAGATCACATTATATTACGTTCGATTATTAGATTAGATTAGATTATACAAGATTAGATTACTTTAGATTTGATTCACTTTGCTTTGATTAGATCAGATTACATTAGATCAGATTAGATTACATTAGATCAGATTACATTACATTAGATCAGATTACATTACATTACATTTGATTCACTTTTCTTCAATCGGTCAGATTAGATTAGATCAGATTAGATCACATTATATTACATTAGATCAGATTAGATTACATTACATTACATTTGATTCACTTTTCTTCAATCGGTCAGATTAGATTATATCAGATTAGATCACATTATATCACATTACATTATTAGATTACATTACATTAGACCAGATTATATTACTTTACATTTGATTCACTTTGCGTCAATTAGATCAGATTATATTACATTAGATCAGATCAGATTAGATTAGATCACATTACATTACATTACATTAGATCAGATAAGATAAATTAGATTTGATTCAATTTGCTTCAATTAGATTAGATTACATTGCATTACATTTGATTAACTTTTCTTCAACTGATCAGATTAGATTACATTACATTAGATTACATTAGATTACATTATATTAGATTAAACTTTATTGCTCCCCGTGGGGAAATTTGGTTGTCGCAGGAGCAAATAGTAATAGGACAGCCTAAATCAAGGAAGAATATGATATAAATGAGATTAGAGCAAGAGGGGGCTATATTAATATACATAACTGACAATCCCAACACACCAATATATTACTGTAAGTAGCAATGTTTGAATGAAAATGTGCAAAAACAGTCTAGATTCCAGCATTAACAGGAACAGAACAGAACATACTGAGTCAGAAAGACAAGGTGAAATACGTGCATTATGAAAAATGTCAATATATATGTAACAAATAACCATGAGAGCAATATGAGAGAATGAGAAAGACAATATGTGAAAACAATTATAGCATATCTACAGGGTGTGCAGAACTGTGGCAGAGTTCACATTAACAGGTCTGGAAGCCACACATACAGTATGTACAGTATGTAGAGAAGTGAAAAGGCATGTAGACGTGTTGAGAGAATACACACCTTCCACAGATTCATTTCACTCTACAGACTGAGATAAGATGGACAGATGTGCAGATTTGCAAATCAAAATATGTAGGAACGTGGTAATAATCACTTTTTCATTTGCCAGCATATTCATTATGACTTTGATGTGTTGTATCCAGACATACTGTAGATAGAGCTGGTTCCGTGTCTATTTTTTCATGTTGTGCCATTCAGATCACTTCAGTCTGATGTAATGTAAATCATCATTTTAAGGAGCAGCCAAGGTTGCATGATTGCTATGGTTGCCGAGTCTCAATGGCTTATACAGATACTATACACAGCAGCAAATGCAAAGTTCACCTAATGCCCCTGGAAATGAGCTGGCATGGGCAAAAAATAACCCTGGAATATTTGAATAATCAGTTTAAATGTTATCAAATATGTCATACTTAAGTCATAACCATGTCCCAGTCATGAGTATGTTACTGTGTTTTTCTTTTTCATACTTAGTAAAGGTGAAGTTTTGATGACAACGGCCATGAAAGGCTGAAAAATACTCCCTAAAATCAACTCATGGATGCAAAAAAGCATAACAAATCCTCATTTTCCCCAAGCAAATTTTCCCTGATGTATAAACTACAAATCGAAAAGTATAGTACCATTCTATATATTAAGAAAAAAAAAATCCACCACCATCAATCGAAGTGACCATTATCCACGGATACGGTGAGAAGTGTGGGGATTAAATCGGCCCGGGAGGCGAGGGAGAAAGACAATGTAAAATCAGATTTAAAAAAAAAAGAAAAAAAAAAAGAGCAAAGTATTGAGAGACAGAGGACAGGGGGTGGTGAGGTGAGGGGGGGTGGAGGGGTTGCGGGGTGGTAAAGAAGGGGAAGAAGAGTGAAACACCTTAAATGTAAAATGTAAGAATGTCAATGGGGGAGATGTCAGCAGGTGAGGAAGCAGCCAATTATCCAGAGGAACTCTTGGCACTGGGCCCCCTGTTCCCATTAAGAGACATAATATTACCATGTTAAGGAGGAAACTAAAGAGATGGCCGAGCATTTATGTGTAAGTGTGTGTGTGTGTGTGTGTGTGTGTGTGCTTCACGTGCAACCTCTGGATAAAGAGAGGCTCCGAGTCACGGGTAATGAGACAACAAGCGCTCGGCTGGGCTTCCATAACAAGCATTAGAGATCACAAGGAGCGGGGTCATTATCACTCTCCACCATCCTGGACACACCGGCCCCTTCCTCTCATTACTCCCTGCTTATAAAGCCGCCGATCGCCCCCGAGGAGAAGAGGTGAGGGGGAGAGAGAGAGAGAGAAGAGAGCAGATGGGAGGAGGAGGAGGAGGAGGAGGAGTGTGGAGGTGCATTTTAAGTGAGAATACGGTTTATTTTAGGGGCAGGTCGCTTCCTCCGAAGCCATCGATCAAGGTTCGAGGACATCAGAGACGCGGCGCGCAGGATGTCTGAGATTCTTCCACTTACAGGAATGTATTTTGCATCGTAAACACTTACAGTTACAGTGGGAGGTCGCTGGTTATTACAGAAACATGACACAGAATCTCAGGTCATGCTTAATGAGAGGTAATACTTTATGGTCCTGTTTCTTGCTGCATTATTGTGAATAACCAAGCAAATGTACAATATACAGTTATAGTTTCCATTAACTTAACTATTCACATTAACACAGCAATAAAGAGGCCAGAAAGTATTATTTTCCATATTTACGTTGCAGCTTTCAAATGTGGCATGCAGCTCAAAGTGCTGTACAAAACAGACATTGAAAAGATATGAAAATATAAGATATTAAAAATATACCTATGACAAACACAAAATGTCACTTTAGGGAAAATCAGTCCTGGATGCTCCCCTGATGTGATTTAACACTAAAATCTAAAACACTAAAACAGCAAAATTAAGGTGCAGGATAAAAACAATTAAAATTCTTTGAAAACAGCAACTTAAAAAAGTGTGTTTTCACCTGCTTTTTAAAGCTATTTACAAAGGGAGCCTTACTGACGAAGTGGGAGAGTTTTCCAAACCATGAAAACAACCAGCAGCCTCTCCATTTTTCCTTTGCTTCACAGTAGAAATGTAAAAAAAATCATTTGATCCACCTGGAACACTTCCCTTCGGGCCTTCTGATATGTATTGAGGTGCTAAATCATTTAGTGCCTTAAAAACAATCAAATCTATAATAGCGATGTAAACACTTAAGATCAGTTGATAGTTTTATTAAAAACCAGATCTGGACAAGTTGGTATCATCCATCTCTGATATGATGGATATCTATTGTAGAATTGGTCAATACAGCACTGGTTGTCTATGGGAAGACCGTAAACTGAATTGATTCTAATGTGACATTCTGATTAGAGTCCACACAAAATATGCATGGACAATGTTTCATGATGGTCTAAATGCTGTTTGAAAGCTTTTCCATCCTGCAAGAATAAAAGTCTGGGGGAAACACTGAATACTTGGAATTTTTTGGCAGGAAAACAGTGAACCCTCTATACAGTAAGCTGGTTAGTATTCTATTTCCCCAGCATGCTGTGTTGGGGTGACCAAGCTGTGAACCCGGGGACGGCACCGCATCCCTGCCCATGCTGCGAGCTCGATTTTATACTTAAACACATGAATCTTTCACGAGGGCCCGGACGACCTCGGCTGGTGAGGTCACCCCGCCCCGTCCCATCCAAACACCCGCCTCCCTCCCCCAGAAACAACCCCCCCCCCCCTTTATTTCTGCTTCCATTCCATCTCCGGGGTCACTCAAGCATTGGCCGAGAATTCGCGAAATCACCAGGGGGAATGTTCTGCGTGTGTCTTCCCCCCCCTCATCCAGCTGTTTACAACTAGAGGGAGTCACTTTTGAATCATGCATATGATCAAAAGGACAAATGAACAAACGCTCCCTTTCATTTCCATCCTGCTCTTCTCACCTGTACATCCTGTCCAGGGTACCAAAGAACTTCTTTTTGGGGGTTCTAGGGGCACTTTTGTCCCCAACCAGTCCATCTTACACCTATCGATTAATGAGTTTTTACCATATTGGTTGTTTTATTCTTTGTTGATACAGTGGTTTGTGTGTGGCCGGCATTTTGTCCTACTACTGGCTGCATGGTACCACAATTTTCTACTGCTTTAGGCTGCGTAGTCTGATCAAAACCCCTCTGTTTTTCTCACCCAGAACACACTGGAAAGAATCCCTTGGTCCAAGGGTTCCAGGAATCACCTACGGTGGCCCACAGGGAACAGTAGTCGCAGTGACATGTGAGTATTTGACAAGTCAATGCAAAAAATGTTGTTAACGTAGAATGCATAAAATGGTACTCCTAATATCTGGGCCATTTTTTTTGCCCCTTCATTTTTAATTTCACACATTTTTATGACCTTTCAAGGATAATTTCTGCCTCCAGTATTGTGCCAACCTCATCTTTCCTGACTTTACCTGCTTCACATTCCCCATCAGTCTCTTAATAAAAGAGAAACAAGAGAGAGGAACAGGAGGGCAGACAGACAGTCAGAAACGAACGCAAGATAGATAAAGACGGAAGCTGGCCCAGCATCAGGAAAAAAAAAAAAAAAAGCCTCCTGCCCGCTCTCAGCGCTCCTCTCCCCAGATTTCCGTGCCTGCCTTTCCAGAATCCCTAATCTTGCCTGTTAACAACCTGCCAATAGGCCGCTGTCCTCATAAATAAACATATGGCGAACGGAGCATGGCCCTGCAAACATGACAGCCAGCGTTCCTCTGGAACGGCGAGCACGCCCACAACGCATCCCCCAGGGCTCGCCTCCGAGGCAGCCCATCACTTAGCGCTCGATTCCGCTTTTTTGAAAACGTCGCCGCCTCCAATCGGCAGGCTTATGATCTTTTAATAATGACGACAGGTAGCAAATGGTCGGGGGGATGACAGCGCTTTAGTGACTCAGTGTGGTGGATGGGTGGGCGGACTGAGGAGGATTCAAAGTTGAGGCTTCGGTCTGGGGTTTAGACCGATATATTAGTTTGCCGATACTGGGCTTCTTATTCTCAGTCAGTCATGTTGTTCACCTGTACTAATCCTGACCACAGATACAGAAAAAGTGTGGAAAAACTGCAAGGAAATTCAATTTTCTTTGCACATTTTCTTTGTTTAACTGTTCAATTAGATTTTATGTAAAGAAATTCGTCATTTGAAAGCCTAATGTATCACAGAATTTCCCTACCATTTAATAGATTTAGTGGGTCTCCCTGCCTTAAAGGGCTGCCAACTCTAAAAGAATTTAATCAGTCTGGGTTTCAGTGGAGAGTTTTAGTGTCCCATGATGGTCTAAATGCTGTTTCAGAGGCTTTTCCACCCTGACA